>NC_052480.1:15025018-15325018 GCF_009730915.1 Dioscorea cayenensis subsp. rotundata | reverse complement strand
TCAACACCTCGCACTCGCATAGAGTTGCAATGAGCTCTAGGGATTCCAAGTGATAAATCTCTTCCTAGATTTAGACCTAACCCTTTGGTCCAGGCGGAAGGTCCCTAGCCACAATTAAGCCCTAGATACTAAGATCACCTCAACGCTTCACTCCATTGCACGCGCAACTAAGCCCCAGCGGAGGTTCATCCCTTAGACCATTCACTCTATTATGGCCCCAAAGAACCCGAGGAATGGAGGTAGAATCTATCACGTCAGAGGGGAAAGGGGACGCTCCTGTACCTCTCGACTCACCCTCAACCCTCTCCAACTTAGCTTTGTCTAACGCTCGTGGTGTGTCACTCACTCACAAGGTTACCAACAAGAACTCTCAACCCTAGTGTCACTCTAGGGGAAATGTTCATACAATCAAGGATTCAAGGTTGGAACTCACAATAAACATCAATTTATTGAAAGCATAATAAAGAAGTTCAATGAAACGAATACATCCTAGGGTTCACAGTCACCCAAGTACCCACTAGGGATTTAGCTCTCCATGGAGCTAAGTACAATCAAAGAAATCGAATGTAAAAGCAATAAATCCATAAAGAAACCCCCTCGATGGTCGTGTCGATGGTCTTGTGGAAAGTCCTCTACTCGTCGTCCAAGGATTCCTTCGTCCAATATAGGATACGCCTCGATCGAAGCTTCCCTACCAACCTTCTTCCTAATGGAATCACGATGTCGGAGCGGTAGAACCTCTCCAAAACCTTGGCCAATACCCTCTCGAAACCCTAGCCAAAACCTTGCTATAGTCTTCGACCTGAATGACTTCCCAATTCTATAATTTCATCGAGGTAACGCAAACGGGCACACATTTACGTCGTGAATCACTTGCTTCTTCAATGATGTACATGTTGGTGGATCTCTTGTTCTTATATGCATAAGTCGGAATGCTCGAGTGTGACTGCCTTTGTGCCCCTCAAAATGAATGTGCTCACTCGAATACGAGGAGGTTGGCACATACTCTAGCATCTCACACCTGACCTATGTCTTCACGTTTGAACCTTAGCAAGATTTCTTCCAAAATAGGTGTATTATGATCCACATTGGCCTATTTCCTTCATACTCGGCCTCACAACCCTACCTGCATAAAAGTAACATAAAAACACACATATTAATGTAAAAACTGAGAAACGTAATGCTCAACATAAGGAATGAACGCTTCGCATTCATATCGCACAAGCACTTATCATGAACCTTCATTGTCAACAAGAGAATACTCATGAAAACACAAGTAAAAGTCATGTATAAGGTGAACCTTCCCCCACACTTAAGATGTACATTGTCCTCAATGTACACATGCAAGGACAATAAAAATAACAACAATGGAAGCATAATGTGTGTGGGAATGCAATTAAAACAATACTCCCCTGAACTTCTCATTAATCGTTTGGTGAAGTCTAACTCATGGGCTTGTTGTATGGGTTATGAAGCTCACACAACCATGTGACAATATCACATGATCATGTCTATGACTAAAACACCATCAACATCACTCTCAAGGCTATCTGCACATAGACAAGGGGTTCAGTGAACCTCAACAAAATAGAAAGTTAACTAAAGTCTAATAAATAAACACATGAAGCACAAACTTGCACAAACAAAACAAAACAGAAAGTTAACTAAAGTCTAAAAGATAAAATAAAGAAAAACTAAAAAAAATTGAAAACAAAAGTAAAGGAAATTGAAGAATCATGAGTGGGACGCCTCAAGCATCGACGTCGTCTTCTGGTGTTGCCGGTGTGCCAAAAGAATGTTCTTTTCCAAGGTTAACCGTATGAAATCAAAGCATTTCGGAACAAGTTTTTCGGTCCTTGATGTCATACCTGCAAATAAAGCTTCAAAAGAAGTCAGTTAAGCATGAATTTGATGAGTACAGGGCTCCTCGCCGGCGTGGAGCGCAAGCCAAGCACTTTACTGGCCTTATTGGGTGCTTTTCCAGCCCACGCGGCGCATGGGCTGGGCGCGCGCCAGCGTGGGTGCACGGCTTGGCCTGGCAGCAAGGCCACATGGCCGCGTGGATGCTCGGCCGCGCGGCACCAGCCCACGCGGGCGTCTGGGCTAGCCGCGCGCCCGCGTGGGCGCGCGGCTTGGCCTGGCAGCAAGGCTACATGACCTCGTGGCCCATCCACGCGGTCGCATGGATGCTCGGCCGCGCGGCACCAGCCCATGCGGGCGCGTGGGCTGGCCGCTTGCCCGCGTGGGCGCGCGACCGAACTGCTCGCCAGCCCACGCAGGCGTGTGGGCGCCCAACCATGGCCAAGAAGCCATGATTGGGCTCCAACGCTTCCAAAAATTTTCGATCCATGCATTCTAAAGTGTTTCTACAAAATTTTCCATGAAAAACAACACTTATAAACCAGTAAAAATTCATGGATTGGCAAAATAAGAGCATGGAGAAAATGGGAGAAGATGAAGCTTACCGGCGCAAATTGGTGAAGGAAACTTAATGCAAATGCCGGCAAAACACTTTTAAATCTCAAATGAGTTGAAGAAACTTAGTTTTGTGCTCAAAAGTTCGGATTCTTGAAGATGGAGAAGTGGGACCTGAAGTGTGTAAGTGATGACGATAATGAAAAGTGACCCCTCATATTCTTATAAGCCACATGGGGGTGTGGAAATTCCACACCCCTGCGTGGGAACTGTACACGGCCGCGTGGAAATTTCACGCGACCGCGTGAGCTGCAAAATTTCTGCAGACAGTCCACGCAAGGCTCCAAACTTAAAATTAATACTAATTCTTCAACTATAAACATGAATTACACCCTAAACCATGCCACATACAAGAAAATCAATTTAAATCAACAAAATTTTCCATGAAAACATCAACACCAACAAAAATTTATCAAAGAACCCACTCATGAATTTATTACTGCATAAATGAAAATCTAAACTAGAAAACATTTAAAAATTTGGGTTGCCTCCCAAAAAAGCGCTTGTTTTACGTCACTAAGCTTGACGTACCTCTTCCTTACCTTATGGAGGCTTGAAAAGAGTGTGTTCCTCCCAACTAGACATTGCATAGCTACTTCCTTTAAACCAAGAATCTAGTTGTCGGGGTGGAATATTTATTGGAGAGTCCAACCATCTTACTTTTGGCCTCCAAGGGAACAATTTGGGTTGGGAATTGTCTAAGCTTAGCACAGGTGGGTCTTTAGATGGCTTCAATCTCCTACCCACATCTTCTTCCCTTCCCAAAGTCTCTTTATTGCATTGTAAGAGTTGATCAATCCCAAAGAGAAATGCTTGTTCCATTACCTTGGGGTTTGCTTCTTCTTGTGTATTTTCAACTTGAAAGGAACATGAGACTAGCAAATTCCCTTGAAAATTTCCTCGCTCACAAGCATAATCTTCATTCACACAATCCAAAATCTCAAAATGATATTCAACTTCTTTCTTTTCATTTTCTACACCAATGTACTCAATTTGCCCAACTTCTTCAATTGTGCTCATGGCCTCATAATGTCCCGGAGACACTTGCCTTGCTTGTTCAAATTCTTCTTTTTCCTTAGCAAGCATGTCCAAGATCTCTCCTAATTGATGCTCAATGTTTTTGATGGAGACATCGTGACAACTTAATGTGGCCTCAATATTTTGGAAACGGGCATCGGTTGCTTCAATAAATCTTGGTAACACTCTTTCCAACCGAAGTACATCTTCTTCAACTTTCTCATCCCATTGAAGTTCTTGTTGAGGTGCTTCCCATTGTTGTCCATTAATATCCCACAAGAGGTTTGGGTAGCTCTTTTGATTTGGATGATAGTTGATGCGATATGGATTGTGTTGTTGATGAACATTGATAAATTGATCAATTTTTCTAGTGAGAGCATCAACATGAAAATATAAATCTACAATTGGATTAATCATCATTCAAGTTCCATGCAAGAAAAAGTAAATAAGACAAAATAAAACAAAATAGAATGGTGGAAGAAGATAGAGTGAAAATGATGAGAACAAAATAAAAACCGATGAGAAAGATGGAAGAAAAAGAAAATGTGGAATAGAAAAATAAAATGAAAAAGATAAATGGCTAGAGCAACAAAGTCCTAGCGTTCCTAGTATCCTGTTCCCCGGCAACGGCGCCAAAAACTTGACAAGTCCGAAAAAGCAAGTGCACGGGTGTCGAAGTAATAATTACCCCGGTGAGTGGATAGTCGAATCCACAGGGAACAGGGGTACTAGTATTAATTTTTTCTCTGCTTTCTAGACTAATGATAAATAGAAAGGTGTGGTGATCAAATGTGTGAAGAAATGAATACCGGAGACGAATATGCAAGGGTGAAATGGATGGAGATCTCAATCAGTAAAAGTGGGGTATTCGGGCAATGCTCCCCCTAGGATCAGGTATTAGGTACCGAATGAGCAAAGTGTTTCTATGAAGAGTAAGTTAAGTCATGGAAATCCAAATATAATCTGATCCGGCCTCCCGATCACCGATACTAGTCCCCTATGAGGTCCCGGTGGAGAAATCGCTCAATCTCAACACCTCACACCACATATGACCGCAAAGCACTCTAGGGATTCCAAGAGGTGTATCTGATTCCTAAAGATTGATACAACCCTAATTCCCGGTGAAAGATCCTAACCCCCTACAAGGTCCCGGCGGAGAAATCTCTCAATCTCACGCCTCACACCAAATATGGTTGCATAGAGCTTAGGGAACGGAGATAGAATACACCAATCAGATGGGAAAGGGGATGCTCACTATCTCATGACTCGCCCTCTCAACCCTCTTCAATCTTAAGATTCTAACCCTAATGGAGACCTCTCTCTCACCAAGGTAACAAATCATGCAAACCAAATAACCAAAAGATCAATAAGGGAAGCAAGCATTAGACAATCAAGATTAAAACTTAATCAAACTCGGATTAAATAGAAACACTAAGCAAATCCACAAAAGATGAGAATCCTAGAGTTCACAAGCCCAAATACCCTCTAGGGTTTTAGCTCTCCATGGAGCAACATACAAAACACACCATCAATGAATGAAAGTACATTAAAACCATAGAAATAAACCCCCTTATATATGAACTGATGGCCTTGATGGAGAGCTTCGACGTCTTGAAGGACCCACTCCGAAGCTAGGTTCACCGGTGGCTTCCTTGATGCTATGATGGAGGAGGAATCGATTAAAGTTGGTGATGAAGCGCCTCCAAAGCCGCAAACACCTACTCTCCAAACCCTAGCCGTCTCACCCCTCAAGAGCCGCACAAAAGATCAGAAAAAATAGGGCAAAACGGCTATTTATAGGCCTTAGACCACGTCTGTCACGTGCCCCCACGCACCTGTGTGGATTTTCCACGCGGCTGTGTGGGATGCAGGAATTTCCACACGGGCGCGTGAACAGTAATTTTCCTGCAATACTACTACAGTGAAATTGCCACAGTAGAATTGCTACAGTACTTTTCACAAAACGCGATCCAAACACTCTTCTATTGAGGCCACATGTCCGGGCACACGTCCATGTGGTAGGCTATAAAACTTTTCTTCATCGACGTATCTTTGAGAGGTTTTGCAGTCTTCACAAAGAGAAGGAACATGAAGATGTGGCCGCCTTTGTGCCCTTCCAACTCGTAAGTTGACTTATTTCTTCTTGGAAGTTGTCACACATCTCCACGTTTATGAACTACTCTCGTGTCTTGGTCCTTGAATTGAATAAGAACTCCCAACATTGTGTCTTTATAGCCGATCTTTGCTTCCTTTTTACTCTTCAAGGCATTCACAACCTATATGCATAAAAGAACACCAAATACACAATATGAGACATAAACCATGGTAAAAATGATGCTCAATGCATGTAAAACATATATAAAAATATATCTACTCAAGCACTTATCAAGGTGGCACCCCCATCTTATAAGCCAAGAATCCCTTATCCCTCTAGATTGAAAAATGACCAAACGGATGAACAATACAAGAAATTTGTGGCTTTGTTCAAGCAACTACATATAAATATTCCCTTTGTTGAGGCATTATCCTAAATCCCTAGTTATGCGAAGTTCTTGAAATAGTTGTTGACCAACAAAAGGAAATTGGAGGAAAGTGCCTCATGATTCTAGATGCCTCTTGCTCGGCGGTCTTGCAAAAGAATATGCCGAACAAGAAGAAAGACCTAGTGAACTTCATTATTTCATGCAACATTGGCAACTTAGGTGAAGAGATGGCATTGGCAGACTTAGGGGCCAGTATCAACGTCATGCCATATTCTTTATTTCAGAAGCTAGGCTTGGGAGAGCCTAGGCCCACTCGGATGATATTGCAATTGGCGGACCGAATGGTGAGACATCCGAGGGGTATCATTGAAGACGTGCTTGTCAAGATTGACAAGTACATATTTACTGTAGACTTCATAGTGTTGGATGTCGATGAGGATGCAAATGTTCCTTTGATACATGGGAGGCCAATCTTGCGCACTTCCAAGGCATTGATAGACATGGACTGTGGGGAGTTGACACTGAGGGTTGGAGATGATAAGCTCATATACCGCCTCGCCTAAGACATGAGGCATTCTCTTAACTTCGATGATACTCTGTATTTTCTCGACACTACTGATGAGATAATTGATGAATATGTACAGGAGATGTTCAACCCGGACCCATACGAAGGGTTACTAGACAAAGAGGTGGATAATAAAGAAATAATGATGCTTAGTCTAGAGGAGAAAGTACCATCTACACCGGGGATCATGAAGAAGGTGCTCCGGAAGATGAAGCGGGAAAGGAGACGCCACTAAAAATGCCCCAAGGCTGTTAGGGATGCGCAAGAACTGAACAATGTAGATGAACCTTTTCTAGGTGGTACGTCAAGCTTAGTGACGTTAAACAAGCGCTTCTTGGGAGACAACCCAAGCATTTACTGCTTTTCTAGTTATTAATTTTGTGTTGGCATGAATAAGACTTTGAGTGTTGGTGTCTATATGTTTGATGCGTTGTTGTGATTTTTCTTGTGGAGTTTTGGTGTCATCGTGTGCTTTAATGTGTTTGGCGAAGTTTTTGGTCGTCCGAGCTAGTTTCTCATGTTTAAGCTAGTGTATTTTGCATGATAGGGTAGGCTCTAAGTATATTTGCATGTTCAAGAATTTTCTGTAGAGCCTACAGAGTTTCCAAAGAAAATGCACGGGTGTGTGGAATGGGTCTCCATTGTGAGCTCATCCAGAGAAAACACAAGGCCGTGGACTCGCCTCTGTGAGCGACCTATTGATATACACACGCCCGTTGGTAATTTCTGTACGGGCGTGTGTCTTCATGCAGAGACCTAGAAATATTTCCCGAGAGCGCACAGGGGCGTGGACTCACCCCTGTCGGTGATCCTGTGATAAACGCACGGGCATGGGTATTTTCCACACGCCCGTGTGGGTCTCTGCAGAAGAGCTCTCCTCCATCCTGAGAGGACACAGGGGCGTGTGTTTGCCCCTGTGAGTTGGGCCTGTGAATGTCCATGCCCGTGTGGAATTTTCTCACGGGCGTGGGTCATACTTGGATAATTTTCTCGGCTGGACAGAGAGTCCACAGGGGCGTGCATTTTCCACACACCTGTGTGGTTGTGTTCAATGTAGAGGAGTATTTTCCCGAGTGTGCACAAGGGCATGCGTCTGCCCTTGTGAGTCTCTCCTGTAGAGGTGCACGGGCGTGGGTAATTTCCACATGCCCGTGTGAATGTGTAGGAACGCAAGAGCCACGGGTTTTTCTTTAAAATCTTTCCACTCTTCTTCATCCTCATACTTCCAGTCACTCAGAGAACACTCCTAACATCCCTCCCGACCTCACACAGTTGATTTTGAGGAGTTTTACTCGATTTTTCTACCGATTTTGAAAGTTTCATCTTCAACTCATCGGTAAACCCTCTTTCCTTCTTTTCTTTGTCAATTCTTGATTTTAAGCAACGCATCTACAATTAGAAGGGTATGCTAGTTTAGAAAGAAGTTAGAGGTGATTTGATGATGTATTTGTGAGTTTTTAGCATGCGGCCGTGCGTTTTTCACGCCCCGTGGATCCACACGGGCATGTGGAATTTCCACATTTCCATGTGGATTTCTGCAGCATTATTCCTGTGAGCCAATTTGAATGATTTCTTTTTAATTCTTACAGATATGGCACCTACGACTAAGATCGCGGCCGGCAAATGTCCTAGGAAGCAGTCCGCTGAGATAGAGCCTACTGAGTTCGCTATTCTCGATGATTAGGCTCATTTTGAGCATTTGTCGAGACTTCGGTTCGAACAGACTCGCTTCCTAGACACGAGCGTATTGTGAGATATACAGAAGGGAGGCAGATAAGGTAGAGGATCTTATCTCGGTTATAGGTTGGAGACAGTTATTGATGATTAGAGAGCCTGCAATCCGTGCACTTACTCTTGAGGTGTTATCATCATTCGAGTTTGATCGTTTATTTGATAGATTTGACAATGGCGACGCTATACAATTTAGAGAACTAGGGGATCACTACAGCATGAGCGTGACATGGTTCTCGACCCGACTGGTGTTGTTTGAGAAAGATTCACAGTACTGAGGAGTACGCTTTGTTGCCGACAGATTATCCTGGTACTTTGACCCGGCATAGAGCGTATGGAGTGCTATGCAGTCAGGGCCAGTCTAACCCAAGGGGTGTCCAAGGCCACGTGCCTTTCCCGACCTGCATATCGATATTTGCATGCCATTATGAGCAGGTCAGTGAATGGCCGTGGTGATAGTACCGGCATCCTAAGCCGGTAGGAGCTTCTTTATCCTTATTCGATAGTTCAGAGCACATCAATCCATCTGGGATATATCATCGCAGAGTATATACGACATAAGGGGTAGTATACCAGATTCGGAGTGATTTTCTCAGGCCCCTACATCACGAGACTGGTTATGGGTATGTGTCTTCTAACCGTGATTCGAGGGACCGAGAAGGCGAGTATACTTGCTCCCTTGGGAATAGAGGCATTGAGGCTGATGGAGATGGTGGGCAGGGTCCGGTCTGCAGTATATGCTTTGATTACACCTATCCTAGAGGTAGCAAAGGGAGATGATGATATTACCGATGGTTCTCAGCCTACCCCTGAGCCTCAGCCGACACCGATGGTGACTGAGGCACCTTATTGGCAGAGGAGCCATCCCAGTATGCATGTTTTCACCATCCCGAGCCTATGATCACTTTGAGAGTCTCGAGAGTGCTGTGGGGGTGCTGCGGACAAAGATCGCTGAGGTCCGGGCTACACAGGCCACACAGTACATAGAGTTTATTGCACGTTTTGATACATTACAATAGATTCATGAGTGAGATGTTACCTCATCATTTGTTCTGAGACCTCAGACCTCTCCGACCCCTCCAACCTCACCATCACCGGATCCACCTACATCTTTTAATTATTCAACACCAGTAGAGCTAGAGCGTGACGCTGACACTTGATACGTCGTTCTTTATTTCTTTCTTGTTATCTTATTTTGTATTGTTGTTAGACTTGCACTACTCAGAAAGGTTTTTCCTTATGAGTATATCTTTTATTTTTGTTTTGTTGTCTCGAGTGAGTGGCTAAACATGGAGTTATATCTCATACATTATAGATTAAAATAACATATCAAAAATTTATTTCAAATCCTCAAGTATTCAATATACATTGAATATCAAGTATAAAATAAGAAACAAAATTTATAACAATGAAATGCTTGATAAAACTCTCTAAGTCATTGACAACTCCCCTTGCGTATGTCCCATAAGTACACGGGTTTGTCAAAGTAATAAAATCACAGATGAGTGGGTATCGTATCCACAGGGAGTAGAGAATAAAAAAACTTGAATTGTTTCTTAACTAAGTGAAAAGTGAATAGTAGATAGTGATTTGTTTGACAAGATGTAAAGTAACAAAAGTAAAAGAGATAAGAAAGAGAGCACAAGTAAAGGGGAGGTAAGGCAATCGATATAAATGGGGCACCCCGATATTGTTCGACCTAGGACAATCGTTTCAAGTGAAAAAACCCTCTATTTTGCTTTCTAACTAATACATTAATGAGTCATGGAGATCCTTTAATACATGGTCCCAAATCTAAGGCCAATCATGCCTAACTTTATACATGTCCCCTAGGAAAAATTGAATAATCTCTCAACCTCGAACTCGTATAGAATTGCAATGAGTTCTAGGGATTCCAAGTGATAAATCCTCTTCCTAGATGTAGACCTAACCCTTTGGTCCAGGTGGAAGGTCCCTAGCCACAATTAAGCCTTAGGTGCTAAAATCACATCAACGCTTCACTCCGTTGCCTCTACAATTAAGGGCCAGTGGAAGGTCATCCCTTAGCCCATTCATACTACTATGATTGCAAAGAACTCGAGGAAATGGAGGTAGTATAAATCACACCAGAGGGAAAGGGGGATGCTCCGTTACGTCTTGACTCATCCTCTCAACCCTCTCCAATCTAGCTTTGTCTAACTCTCATGGTGTGTCACTTACTCACAGGGGTAACCAACAAGAACTCTCAACCCTAGTGTCACTCTAAGGGAGCATTCATACAATCAAGCATCCAAGATTGGAACTCAATTAAAACATCAATTAATGAAAGCATAATAAAAAGGGTTAATGAAATGAATACATCCTAGGGTTCACAAAATCCAAGTACCCACTAGGGGTTTAGCTCTCCATGGAGCTAGTTACAATTAATGAAATCGAATGTAAAAGCAAAGAATCCATAGATAACCACCTTGATAGTCGTGGTGATGGTCTTGTGGAGAAGCCTCTACTCGTCCAAGGATACACCTCACCGGATCGGTGCCGACGAAAGCTCTCCCACTAACCTTCTTCCAAACAGAGCGCGATGTAAGAGTCATGAAACCACTCCAAATCCCTGGCCAATACCTCTCAAAACCCTAGCCGCAGCTCCTCTCTCAAGTTATGGAAAAGATGGAGAAAAGAATTCTGAAATCGGGGCTAAAATCGACCTTAAATAGGGCTAGAATCAGGAATCCACAGACCGCTATGGATTCACCACACGAGCCTTTGGAATTAATGCACGGGCGTGTCGATTCTCTGGAAATTTCCTTCTTTGGTCGGCTGTGAACAGTTCCTACTACAGTATCCTGCTACAGTACTGGCCCGAAACACTCCCGAATCCATGCTTTCATCGAGGTAACGTAAACGGACACACGTTTACGTCGTAGATCGCTTTGCTTCTTCAATAACGGACACATTATTGGAGATCTTGCTATACATGCACAAGCCAGAATGCTTGAATGTAACTGCCCTAGTGCCCCTCCAAATCATTGTGCTAACTTGAATACAAGGAGGTTGGCACACATTCTGGCATCTTGAACCTGACTTATGTCTTCACGTTTGAACCTTCTTAAGATTTCCTCCAAATGGTGCATTCACGATCTACATTGGCTTTTTTCTCTAACATTTGGCTTCACAACCCTATATGCATGAATTAACATAAATACCCACATATTAGTGTTAAAACCTGATAAAAGTAATGCTCATCATAAGGAAAGAACACTTCGCATTCTTAGCACACAAGCACTTATCAGTCATCATGAAATCCATACGAGTTAGAAATCCAAATCCATACATTTGCTTAGTAACTCATAGTCCATAAAAAATGTATAAATCATCGATTAAAACAAACAAATATATCATAAATAGCCTCGAAACCCCTCCCTCGCTAACTGTGGCCATGGTTAGGTCAAGAACCACCAAGATGTGCATATCTTGGCGTTGGTCGCTGGGAAGTTCATGTGTTGACTCCGAACAACCCAACTATATCCAAGTCAGGGTTCTGCGCTCCCACCTGAAATGGCATAACCAGTTTGACGGTATTCCACGCCACCTCTAAATAGGTCAGCCCGTGGAAACCATCCACACTCTTATTATAGTAAGTACTGGGGTTTCCCCCTGTCACCATCAAAACAAGCCTGTCAAGAACATGAAGGCCGTAGCCCACCATTTCCATGGATATGTTCGAGACACACAGGTTCTTACATAATAAAATCCAAATATTTATCACAACATAAAAAGTGTCCTTATTCAGGACTATGTTTACAAATCATGAACAAGAGTCATCAAAACGAATAAATATAATTCTGGCCCTTAGGCTCAATATACATACCAACGGAAAAGCGAAAGTCTAACCATGAGATCACAAGTATTCACAAATGCCAATCTCACCAAAAGAGTGAATGACTTGCTTATAATAATTCCAATGAAACCAATTTCATCAAGAACATCATACACAAACATTCTTTGAAAATATACTTCCAATGCAGCATCATCACAGTGAAATCATTTTGGTTTGCATATGCTTTTATGAATATCCCAACAAGAACGTCAAGTCTGGTGAAAACACAAAACTTGAAATCATATATTATAAAACTGACAAGATCCCCTTGCGTATATCCCACAAGTGCACGGGTTTGTCGAAGTAATAATCCCGGGTGAGCGGGTATCGAATCCACAAGGAGTAGAGAATAAAAATACTTAATTCGATTCTTAGCTATGTAAAAGATCAATGATGATGATTGTAATAATGATTCAATTCTCAACAGTATGAGCAACAAGTAAGAGAGCAAGAGTAAAGAAGGGGGTAAGGCAATCGATAAAGATGGGGTACCCGGATAATGCTCCGCCTAGGATAATTGTTTCAAGTGCAAGAACCCTCTATTATGCCTCCTAATCAATGCAATGGTGAGTCGTGGAAATCCTTATTTACATAGTCCGAAATCTAAGGTCAACTATGCTAACTCTATACATGTCCCGGAGGAGAAATCGAACAATCTCAACACCTCGCACTCGCATAGAGTTGCAATGAGCTCTAGGGAATCCAAGTGATAAATCTCTTCCAAATTATAAACCTAACCCTTTGGTCTAGGTGGAAGGTCCCTAACCACAACTGAGCCCTAGATACTAAGGTCACCTCAACGCTTCACTCCGTTGCACGCACAACTAAGCCACAGCGGAAGTTCATCCCTTAGACCATTCACTCTATTATGGCCGCAAAGAACTCGAGGAACGGAGGTAGAATCTATCACACCGGAGGGGAAAGGGGACGCTCCTGTACCTCTCGACTCACACTCTCAACCCTCTCCAACCTAGCTTTGTCTAACGCTCGTGGTGTGTCACTCACTCACTCACAAGGTTACCAACAAGAACTCTCAACCCTAGTATCACTCTAGTGGAAATATTCATACAATCAAGCATTCAAGGTTGGAACTCACAATAAACATCAATTTATTGAAAGCATAATAAAGAGGTTCAAAAGAAACAAATACATCCTACGGTTCACAATACCCGAGTACCCACTAAGGGTTTAGCTCTCCATGGAGCTAAGTACAATCAAAGAAATAGAATGTAAAAGCAATGAATCCATAAAAAAAACCCCCTCGATGGTCGTGTCGATGGTCTTGTGGAAAGTCCTCTACTCGTCGTCCAAGGACTCCCTCGTCCGGTATAGGACATGCCTCGACGGAAGCTCCCCTACCAACCTTTTTCGTAAGGAATAACGATGTCGGAGACATAGAACCTCTCCAAAACCCTAGCCGAAGCCCCTCGCAAGTTGGGGAAAAGATAGAGAAAAGAATACCAAAATCGGGGCTGAATATGCTTTAAATAGGGCTGGAATCGTGCGACAACACGGGCGTGGAAGCTCCACGCGCTCATGCTTAATTTCCACACGGCCGTGTGGATTCTCTGAAAGAGCGATTTTCGGCCGGCTGCGAACAGTAACTGCTACAGTGATTTAAATAGTACCTGCTACAGTATCCGGCCTGAATAGCTTCCTGAATCCATACTTTCATCGGAGTAACGCAAACAGGCACACGTTCACCTCGTGGATCACTTGCTTCTTCAATGATAGGCATGTTGGTGAAGCTCTTGTTCTATGTGCATAGGTCGGAATGCTCGAGTGTGACTGCCTTTCTGCCACTCCCAATGGATGTGCCAAACTCGAATACGAGGAGGTTGGCACACACTCTAGTATCTCACATCGACCTATGTCTTCGCGTTTGAACCTTAGCAAGATTTCCTCCAAAATCGGTGTATTATAATCCACATTGGCTTCTTTCCTTCATACTCGGCCTCACAACCCTACCTGCATAAAAGTAACATAAAAACACACATATTAGTGTAAAAACCCAAGAAAAGTAATGCTCAACATAAGGAATGAACGCTTTGCATTCATATCGCACAAGCACTTATAAAAAACATAGGGTTTTCTAGAGCACAAGTAATATATAAAATCTTTCCAATAATCATGGAATAAGCCAACTTATAGTTCATCATGATTTCTAAATCACATTGGAAATATTTCAAGAGTCTTATTAGCAACAAAGAGTTTGTCTTTCAAAAATAAGCAAGTTTTGTATTATAAGCATGCATGATTTATAGTCCATAATTTAGTAAATCCCACTCACAAACTTGGCGAGCTAAAACCCTCCAAAGCTACTTGTCTACAATCTCTTTTCCTTTGCTTGAAGCTTCACCTCCAAGAAGTAATTAAACAACCAACAAAAGCAAGAATCATTAACAACAACACAACCAATTAAAAAAGAAGGAAAAATAGGAAGAAATTTCTTCTAGGATTTGCTAAGCACTCTAACAAGGAGATCTAGAAAGAATGGAACTTTTAAAACCCTCAAAATCAACAAAAAGAACAAAAGGAACTCAACTTGGTTCGGTGCTACAGTACCCCGAACCTAGGAGATGAAAGATCTCTCCCAATCTTTCACCAAATCAAGATTTTACAACTTTAAAATGATTATAATCTTTAAACCACTTCAAAAACTAAGATTTCCCGCAAAAATTTCAAAGAAACTTAGCAAGGAGGAGAGGAGAGAAGAGGAGGAAGGAGAAGGTAACCCTACTCACCGATAATCCTCTCTGCACCTTAATCGATCTCTTCTTCATGAAAGGAGATGAAATATCCACTTCTTCCTTTGTTTGGGGACCAAATATGAGAGGTTTTAAGCTAAGAAATGAAGGAAATTAGAGAAGAAGGAAGAATGAGAGAAAAGAAGGCTCAAGAAGGCCTAGAAGGTCCAAGAAGGCCTTATATAGGCCAAGGCTCACTGCCTGCCTTCCGGGCGCAAGGGAGGCCGTGAGACCTCTTCTGAAATCCTCACGGGATCCCATGCGCCCGCATGGAGGCTGTGAGGCTTTCAGGTTGGCCCATTTCAGCCCCTTGTGGTTGAGACTTCTTCTGAAATCCTTACTGACTCCCATGCGCCCGCTTGGATGCCGTGAGGCTTTTAGGTTAGCTCATTTTGAATGCTTTCCCCCACCTTCTAAACCTCCCAAAAGACCTTAACTAAGGTCCTAACACTAGAGAACACTCAAAAGACTTAAACAAACAAGTTACACTCAAGAAACAAAATACAAAAGAAGTAGAGAAAAAGTAGAACTTCCACAGAAGTACCAGGTAACAAATGTCTCAGAAACCTGCTTCCATGTTGTGAAAGACCCATGGGACAAGGAACTTAGCCATTGCTTGGTCCTTCCTCGTAATGTGAATGGAAAGAGTCTCAGACAAACTACTTCCTTAGAAACATTATTCACCTTATATACTTTACGGATTTCTAAGAATTTTCAGAGATGCTCATAGTGGTCTTCATCCTGAAATCCATCGAACTGACACATCTGACACATTTGGCTTCAATTCAAAATTATTTGCACAACATGAGGATAAACAATACTTGACCCAACTCCCTCATGGTTTGGCTGTGTAAAATGTGAGATGCTTTGTTGTTTATTATTGGCCATTTCTTCTTCCTGATCCACTTCCACACTGATCTCAACAGACCCTATCTTACTCAAATTAATCTGATAGATTCTTCTTCTAAAGTTCCTTTCAACTTCTAGATCAAGATTTGCTAATTGAGAAGAAGTGCTTCTTTGGGTCATGCAAATGTACCTACGCATACAGGATAAAATATTGTAAGCCCAAAAGAATACGAAGAATAAAACTAAAGATGAAACTAAAATGAAGAACACGATGAAAAGAAAGATATTCATAAATATAGATAATATAAACAAATTGTAACACCAGATTCGAAAGCTTTCCTAAAAGTCACCAAGTCCCCGGCAACGGCACCAAATACTTGATGTGTTCTCTGCAAGTGTACGGGTTGCACACAAGTAATACAGAGATACCCTGTTAGAGCAAGGTTGTCGAACCACAGGACTAAACTTAAAGTATTGACTTATTACTGATCTCTAGTTAAATTCAAAGTGAGGATTAGATCAACAATAAGAAATAAAATTATGAAAAGTAAAAGGAAAAGAATAGACGAAGGAAACTGGCAGAATGGATCGAGTGTCAACAGCAAGAGAGCATTGGCTCAGGATGATTCCTATGTACTTAGAAATGCTCACTCACTCTCTTGGCTTACTAGGTGAATTCTATAGTTTTGGTGTGTGCTCAAAGGCAATATTGTAACTATGGTTCTCAAATATGTCGAGTTTTGTAAAGATAACCATGGGTTCATGCACACCGAGTTTTTCCATTGCCTAGAGCAATAACAACTATGGCAATCCACCATCAAGTTTTATCTAAATAACTACATAGATGATAAATGCTTGTGTGATATGAATATGAAGCATTCTTTCCTTATGTTGAGCATTACTTTTCTTGTGGTTTTACACTAATATGTGTGTTTTTATGTTACTTTTATGCAGGTAGGGTTGTGAGGCCGAGTATGAAGAAAATAGGCTAATGTGGATCATAATGCACAAATTTTGGAGAAAATCTTGCTAAGGTTCAAAAGCGAAGACATAGGTCAGGTGTGAGATGCTAGAGTGTGTGCCAACCTCCTCGTATTCAAGTGGGCACATCCATTTGGAGGGGCACAAAGGCAGTCACACTTGAGCATTCCGACTTATGCACATAGAACAAGAGCTCCACCAACGTGTACACCATTGAAGAAGCAAGTGATCCACGACGTGAACGTGTGCCCGTTTGCGTTACCCCGATGAAAGTATGGAATAGGGAAGCTATTCAGGCCGAATATTGTAGCAGAGCGCTGCAGCATATACTGTAGCAGCACTGTTCACAGCCGCCCGAGAAACCAGAGAAGCAGAGAATCCACACGGGCGTGTGGAACTTATCCACGCCCATGTGGACATTCTGCATGGGCGCGTGGAGCATCCACGCCCGTGTAGTCACCCGATTAAAGCCCTATTTAAAGCCGATTCAGCCCTGATTTTGGTATTCTTTTCTCCATCTTTTCCCCAACTTGCGAGGGGGCTTCGGCTAGGGTTTCGAGGGGTATTGGCCAAGGTTTTGGAGAGGTTCTATGGCTCCGACTTTGTCATTCCTTAGGAAGAAGGCTGGTAGGGGAGCTTCCGTCGAGGCGTATCCTATACCGGACGAGGGAATCCTTGGACGACGAGTAGAGGACTTTCCACAAGACCATCGACACGATTATCGAGGGGGTTTCTTTATGGATTCATTGCTTTTACATTCTATTTCTTTGATTGTACTTAGCTCCATGGAGATCTAAACCCCTAGTGGGTACTCAGGTATTGTGAACCCTAGGATGTATCTGTTTCTTTGAACCTCTTTATTATGCTTTCAATAAATTGATGTTTATTGTGAGTTCCAACCTTGAATGCTTGATTGTATGAATATTTCCCCTAGAGTGACACTAGGGTTGAGAGGGTGGGTAATTTCCACATGCCCGTGCGAAACTCTGCAGAGGAGTTCTCTCCATCCCGAGAAGACACAGGGGCGTGTGGCTGCCCCTGTGAGTTTGGCATGTGAATGTCCACGCTCGTGGGGAATTTTCGCACGGGTGTGTGTAACACTTAGTATTTTTCTCAGACGTCCAGAGAAGCCACAGGGGCGTGCGGCTGCCCCTGTGATTCGGGAGCACGCGCGTGGATGTTTTCCTCACACCCGTGCGAGAGCAGTTAGAGTCAAAAGAGCATTTTTTCGAAAGAGCACAGGGGCGTGCGCACGTCCCTCTAGTATTTTTTGAAGTGAGGCGCACTGGCGTGGGGAATTTCCACATGCCCGTGTGGGTGAACAGAACGCAAAAAGTCATGAGTTCTGTTTAAAAGAGGATAATTCCTCTCCCTCTTCACGACTTCTATTTGCCTGAAAACACTCTCACAGTATTCTACGAGTTCAGAGTGCTAATTTGGTGGGATTTTAGTGAAATTTTCTGGCCGATTCTTCATTTGCTCACTCCATCTCATCAGTAACTTTTGTTTTTATCATCTTCCTTGCAAATTCATGGTTTCTAGCGATTAACCTGGTTAATAATGCTTCGTTTCTTCAATAGGAAAGATGATTTATGTTTAGAACGAAGTTAGAATGACTATTAAGTTGTATTTTTGGATTGTTGAAGCGTGGCCGTGTGTTTCTCACGCCCCGTGGATCCACACGGGCGTGCGGAAATTCCACACGACCGTGTGGATTTCTGCAGCATTGGTTTATCAACTTGTTTGATCAATTTCGTTTAAATCTTGTAGATTATGGCACCTAGGTCAAAAAAACAAGCTGATAAGAGACCACGTGAGTCATCTCCTGAGCCCGAGGGCATGCGGTTTGCAATTCCAGAGCATCAGGTTCGCTATGAGCGCCTGTCGAGGCTCCGTTTTGGGCAGACTCGATTCTTAGACACGACTATATTGCGAGATCTGTAACAGGGAGATGAGTTTGCTGATGAGATCGAGGATCTCGTTTCAGAAGGTGGTTGGCGGCAATTGCTGATGATTAGAGAGCCAGCCATGCGATAGTTTGCACTGGAGGTGCTTTCATCATTCGAGTTAGATAGATCGTATGCAAGCTTCGACTGTGTGGACACCATTCAGTTCAGAGTATTTGGACACCACCATAGTTTGACCATCACGCAGTTTTCAGTACTACTTGGCTTGTACGAGGAGGCATTCATAGATACAGAGGGGTACGCGTAGTTACCGACTGATTACCCTGGAACCTTGACCCCGCAGAGAGCTTATAGAGTGTTATGTGGTCAAGGTCAGTACGAGCCTGATAAGTGCTTGTGCGATATGAATACGAAGCATTATTTCCTTATGTTGAGCATTACTTTCCTCGGGTTTTTACACTAATATGTGTGTTTTTATGTTACTTTCGTGCATGTAGGGTTGTGAGGCCGAGTATGAAGGAAATAGGCTAATGTGGATCATAATGCACCTATTTTGGAGGAGATCTTGCTAAGGTTCAAACGCGAAGACATAGGTCAGGTGTGAGATGCTAGAGTGTGTGCCAACCTCCTCGTATTCAAGTGGGCACATCCATTTGGAGGGGCACAAAGGCAGTCACACTTGAGCATTCCGACTTATGCACATAGAACAAGAGCTCCACCAACGTGTACACCATTGAAGAAGCAAGTGATCCACGACGTGAACGTGTGCCCGTTTGCGTTACCCCAATGAAAGTATGGAATAGGGAAGCTATTCAGGCCGAATATTGTAGCAGAGCGCTGCAGCATATACTGTAGCAGCACTGTTCACAGCCGGCCGAGAAACCAGAGAAGCAGAGAATCCACACGGGCGTGTGGAACTTATCCACGCCCATGTGGACATTCTGCATGGGCGCGTGGAGCATCCACGCCCGTGTAGTCACCCGATTAAAGCCCTATTTAAAGCCGATTCAGCCCTGATTTTGGTATTCTTTTCTCCATCTTTTCCCCAACTTGCGAGGGGGCTTCGGCTAGGGTTTCGAGGGGTATTGGCCAAGGTTTTGGAGAGGTTCTATGGCTCCGACTTTGTCATTCCTTAGGAAGAAGGCTGGTAGGGGAGCTTCCGTCGAGGCGTATCCTATACCGGACGAGGGAATCCTTGGACGACGAGTAGAGGACTTTCCACAAGACCATCGACACGATTATCGAGGGGGTTTCTTTATGGATTCATTGCTTTTACATTCTATTTCTTTGATTGTACTTAGCTCCATGGAGATCTAAACCCCTAGTGGGTACTCAGGTATTGTGAACCCTAGGATGTATCTGTTTCTTTGAACCTCTTTATTATGCTTTCAATAAATTGATGTTTATTGTGAGTTCCAACCTTGAATGCTTGATTGTATGAATATTTCCCCTAGAGTGACACTAGGGTTGAGAGGGTGGGTAATTTCCACATGCCCGTGCGAAACTCTGCAGAGGAGTTCTCTCCATCCCGAGAAGACACAGGGGCGTGTGGCTGCCCCTGTGAGTTTGGCATGTGAATGTCCACGCTCGTGGGGAATTTTCGCACGGGCGTGTGTAACACTTAGTATTTTTCTCAGACGTCCAGAGAAGCCACAGGGGCGTGCGGCTGCCCCTGTGATTCGGGAGCACGCGCGTGGATGTTTTCCTCACACCCGTGCGAGAGCAGTTAGAGTCAAAAGAGCATTTTTTCGAAAGAGCACAGGGGCGTGCGCACGTCCCTCTAGTATTTTTTGAAGTGAGGCGCACTGGCGTGGGGAATTTTCACATGCCCGTGTGGGTGAACAGAACGCCAAAAGTCATGAGTTCTGTTTAAAAGAGGATAATTCCTCTCCCTCTTCACGACTTCTATTTGCCTGAAAACACTCTCACAGTATTCTACGAGTTCAGAGTGCTAATTTGGTGGGATTTTAGTGAAATTTTCTGGCCGATTCTTCATTTGCTCACTCCATCTCATCAGTAACTTTTGTTTTTATCATCTTCCTTGCAAATTCATGGTTTCTAGCGATTAACCTGGTTAATAATGCTTCGTTTCTTCAATAGGAAAGATGATTTATGTTTAGAACGAAGTTAGAATGACTATTAAGTTGTATTTTTGGATTGTTGAAGCGTGGCCGTGTGTTTCTCACGCCCCGTGGATCCACACGGGTGTGCGGAAATTCCACACGACCGTGTGGATTTCTGCAGCATTGGTTTATCAACTTGTTTGATCAATTTCGTTTAAATCTTGTAGATTATGGCACTTAGGTCAAAAAAACAAGCTGATAAGAGACCACGTGAGTCATCTCCTGAGCCCGAGGGCATGCGGTTTGCAATTCCAGAGCATCAGGTTCGCTATGAGCGCCTGTCGAGGCTCCGTTTTGGGCAGACTCGATTCTTAGACACGACTATATTGCGAGATCTGTAACAGGGAGATGAGTTTGCTGATGAGATCGAGGATCTCGTTTCAGAAGGTGGTTGGCGGCAATTGCTGATGATTAGAGAGCCAGCCATGCGATAGTTTGCACTGGAGGTGCTTTCATCATTCGAGTTAGATAGATCGTATGCAAGCTTCGACTGTGTGGACACCATTCAGTTCAGAGTATTTGGACACCACCATAGTTTGACCATCACGCAGTTTTCAGTACTACTTGGCTTGTACGAGGAGGCATTCATAGATACAGAGGGGTACGCGTAGTTACCGACTGATTACCCTGGAACCTTGACCCCGCAGAGAGCTTATAGAGTGTTATGTGGTCAAGGTCAGTACGAGCCTGATAAGTGCTTGTGCGATATGAATACGAAGCATTATTTCCTTATGTTGAGCATTACTTTCCTCGGGTTTTTACACTAATATGTGTGTTTTTATGTTACTTTCGTGCATGTAGGGTTGTGAGGCCGAGTATGAAGGAAATAGGCTAATGTGGATCATAATGCACCTATTTTGGAGGAGATCTTGCTAAGGTTCAAAACGCGAAGACATAGGTCAGGTGTGAGATGCTAGAGTGTGTGCCAACCTCCTCGTATTCGAGTGAGCACATTCATTTAGAAGGGCACAAAGGCAGTCACACTCGAACATTCTGATTTATGCATATAAGAGCAAGAGATCCACCAACGTGCACATCATTGAAGAGGCAAGTGATTCACGACGTAAACGTGTGCCCGTTTACGTTACCCCAATGAAAGTATGGAATTCGGGAGTATTTCCGGCATAGTACTGTAGTAGGTTACTGTATCAAAAATACTGTAGCAAGTACTATAGCAGCCCAGCCAAGAAATCAAAGAAACAGAGAATCCACACGGGCGTGTGGAAATTATCCACGCCCGTGTGGAAATTCCACAGGGGCGTGTGACATCATACACGCCCGTGCAGTCGCCCGATTCCAGCCCTATTTAAAGCCGATTTCAGCCCCGATTTTGGTATTCTTTTCTCCATCTTTTCCCCAACTTGTGAGAGAGCTTCGGCTATGGTTTCGAGGGGTATTGGCCAAGGTTTTGGAGAGGTTCTACGGCTCTGACATCGTGATTCCATTAGGAAGAAGGTTGGTAGGGGAGCTTCCATCGAGGCGTATCCTATACCGGACGAAGGAATCCTTGGACGACGAGTAGAGGACTTTCCACAAGACCATCGACACGACCATCGAGGGGGTTTCTTTATGGATTCATTGCTTTTACATTCGATTTCTTTGATTGTACTAAGCTCCATGGAGAGCTAAACCCCTAGTGGGTACTTGGATGCTTGTGAACCCTAGGATGTATTTGTTTCATTGAACTTCTTTATTATGCTTTTAATAAATTGATGTTTATTGTGAGTTCCAACCTTGAATGCTTGATTGTATGAACATTTCCCCTAGAGTGACACTAGGGTTGAGAGTTCTTGTGGGTAACCTTGTGAGTGAGTGACACACCACTAGCGTTAGACAAAGCTAGGTTGGAGAGGATTGAGAGGTTGAGTCGAGAGGTACAGGAGCGTCCCCTTTCCCCTCCGTTCCTCGAGTTCTTTGCGGCCATAATGGAGTGAATGGTCTAAGGGATGAACCTCCGCTGGGGCCTAGTTGCGCGTGCAATGGAGTGAGGCGTTGAGAGGATCTTAGTATCTAGGGCTTAATTGTGGCTAGGGACCTTCCACATGGACCAAAGGGGTAGGTCTATATTTAGGAAGAGATTTATCAGTTGGAATCCCTAGAGCTCATTGCAACTCTATGCGAGTGCGAGGTGTTGAGATTGTTCGATTTCTCCTCCGGGACATGTATAGAGTTAGGCATAGTTGACCTTAGATTTGGGACTATGTATGTAAGGATTTCCACGACTCACCATTGCATTGATTAGAAAGCATAATAGAGAGTTCTTGCACTTGAAGCGATCATCCTAGGTGAAGCATTATCCGAGTACCCCATTCTTTATCGATTGCCTTACCCTCTTCTTACTTTTGCTCTTTCACTTGTTGTTTTTATTGTTGTGAATTGAATCAATTTCACACTTATCACTATTGATATTCCACATAGCTAAGAATAAAATTAAGTATTTTCACTCCCTACTCCCTGTGGATTCGACCCCGCTCACCCGGGATTATTACTTCGACAAGCCCGTACACTTGCGGGATATAAGCAAGGGGATCTTGTCAGAGCCGGGGGTGTCCAAGGCCACATACCTTTCTCGACCTGCATACAGATACTTGCATGCCATTATGAGTAGGTCGGTGAATGGCCGTGGTGATAGCACTGGTGTCCTGAGCCGTCAGGAGCTACTATACTTGTACTCGATGGTACAGTGCGTACTGATTCACTTAGGGCACATCCTGGCAGAGTACATCAGATATCAGGGACACTATGCTAGACTGGGAGCGATCTTCTCAGGCCCCTACATTACGAGATTAGTGTTGGGTATGGGTTTCTTGGATTCGATTCGCGGGGCCGAGAAGACGAGTGTACCTGCTCCCCTGAGTCTGGAGACGATGCGGATGATGGGCATGGTCCGCAGGGTTGGGACAGGGGTTTTCGCTTTAGTATTACCAGCTCCAGAGATAGCCGAGGATGAGGGTGATGAAGCCGGAGCATCTCAGCCCACTCCCGAGCCTCAGCAAGCAACGATGGAGACCAAGGCACCTCCAGTGGTAGAGGAGCCACCCCAGTGCGTATGTTTTCACCATCTCGAGCCAATGATCACTTTGAGAGGCTCGAGAATGCTTTAGGAGTGGTCCGAGCTGAGCTTGCCGAGATTAGGGCTACGCAGGCTACTCAGTACACAGAGTTCATGGCGCGTTTCGACGTGTTATAGCAGATTTTAGAGAGAGACGTCGCCTCATCATTTGTATTGCGGCCGAGGACTTCTCCGGTCCCCTCAGTTCCTTTAGCACCTCCATCCTCTATCGTTGTACCGGTAGACCCACTATGTGCTTCACCAGCAGCTACAGCAGCACCGGCGTCTGAGAGCGACACTAACACTTGATTTTCCTTTCCTTTACTTTCTTGCATTTTATTTTTATTTTTCTTGTTTTTAGACTTGTTCAATCAGAAAGGATTCTCCCACTGAGTTTATTTTCATTTTTGCATCATCGAGTTGTATTCATTGCTTCATCTTTTATATACACTCGATTTATTTGGTCTTTATTGAGCTTCACTGAACCCCCTCGTGTGTGCGTGCAGATGGTCTTGTCTTCTTGGGAATTGAGACTTAGTCATGGGCATGGCCAAGGTACTGAGGTACTTGGCCGTGTAAGCTTCACAACCCATTGGAACACTACTCCCAATGAACTAGCTTTATCAAACGCCACACTAGGAGTCATGGGAGTATTGTTTTGATTGCTTCTCCCACATTTGCTTTTGAATGATTTATATTTTGAGTGAGCTTGCATGTGTACGTTGGGGACAATGTACAACTTAAGTGTGGGGGGGAGTTTCATAGTGCACACATCTTTTCTATTGTTCTTGATTGTTATATGCTCACATAGCCAATGGCGGTTCACCTTAGTTGCAATGATTGTATTCTTGAGTTTAGGAGAATTTCTAACATTGAATGTTTTCATGCTCTAGTTCTTGCTTGAATTTCTAGGAATTTTTTCCCGATTTTCACTTAGTGCACTACTCACTCTTTGAACTCTATTGGAAACTCATGTTCGATGTTAAAGGGACTAGTTAGGTTTGTTTTCTTGTGCTAAATTTTGAAAAAAAAAGGGAACAAAATAGTTTTATTGTTTATTTGTGCTTGTTGGGTGGAAAGAGCTACCACCTATGAAGTATGAAGCTACTCTCATAAGTCGGATACTAGCTATGCCCTAATGAGAGAAAGAGCTATCTCATAGGATGAGTGAAAGCTACCACTATGGTAGAAAGAGCTACCACCTCGAAAGTGTGAAAGCCACCTTAGTGGCCGCTTTGGAAAGGGGTACCTTAGAGGATGTGTGAAGCTACTACCATCTTTGAAATTGTTGCACTTGTGTAGTTAAATAAGTCCCTTATAATTAGAGCTTTGAGGAGTATACCTTGGGTTGACCTGAGTGAGTCCACACACTTTCACGATTTCGGATTTGTTGTCCTTTTTTATTCAAGCTTTTATCTAGAGTTTCGATTTTTCACATTTAGTGTTGAAATTTCCCTCACTTGTAGAATGCTCTCTTTGTATACTTTGGTGAACCTAAGGCCAAGCACTTCCAATATTTTCTTCATTGATGCACAGAATATTTAATTTTTGCTTGAGGACAAGCAAAAGCTTAAGTGTGGGGGAGTTTGATAAGTGCTTGTGTGATATGAATGCGAAGCATTCTTTCCTTATGTTGAGCATTACTTTTCTTGGGTTTTTACACTAATATGTGTATTTTTATGTTTCTTTTATGCAGGTAGGGTTGTGAGGCCGAGTATGAAGGAAATAGGCTAATGTGGATCATAATGCACCAATTTTGGAGGAAATCTTGCTAAGTTTCAAACGCGAAGACATAGGTCAGGTGTAAGATGCTAGAGTGTGTGCCAACCTCCTCATATTCGAGTGGGCACATCCATTTGGAGGGGCACAAAGGCAGTCACACTTGAGCATTCCGACTTATGCACATAGAATAAGAGCTCCACCAACGTGTACACCATTGAAGAAGCAAGTGATCCACGACGTGAACGTGTGCCGGTTTGCGTTACCCCGATGAAAGTATGGAATAGGGAAGCTATTCAGGCCGAATATTGTAGTATACTGTAGCAGCACTGTTCACAGCCGGCTGAGAAACCAGAGAAGCAGAGAATCCACACGTGCGTGTGGAAATTCCGCACGGGCCCATGGAGCATCCACGCCCGTGTAGTCGCCCGATTCCATCCCTATTTAAAGCCGATTCAGCCCCGATTTTGGTATTCTTTTCTCCATCTTTTCCCCAACTTGCGAGGGGGCTTCGGCTAGGGTTTCGAGGGGTATTGGCCAAGGTTTTGGAGAGGTTCTATGGCTCCGACTTCGTCATTCCTTAGGAAGAAGGCTGGTAGGGGAGCTTTCGTCGAGGCGTATCCTATACCGGACGAGGGAATCCTTGGACGACAAGTAGAGGACTTTCCACAAGACCATCGACACGATTATCGAGGGGGTTTCTTTATGGATTCATTGCTTTTACATTCTATTTCTTTGATTGTACTTAGCTCCATGGAGAGCTAAACCCTTAGTGGGTACTCGGGTATTGTGAACCGTAGGATGTATTTGTTTCTTTGAACCTCTTTATTATGCTTTCAATAAATTGATGTTTATTTTGAGTTCCAACCTTAAATGCTTGATTGTATGAATATTTCCCCTAGAGTGATACTAGGGTTGAGAGTTCTTGTTGGTAACCATGTGAGTGAGTGACACACCACGAGCGTTAGACAAAGCTAGGTTGGAGAGGGTTGAGAGGGTGAGTTGAGAGGTACAGGAGCGTCCCCTTTCCCCTCCGGCGTGATAGATTCTACCTCCGTTCCTCGAGTTCTTTGCGGCCATAATAGAGTGAATGGTCTAAGGGATGAACTTCCGCTGGGGCTTAGTTGCGCGTGCAATGGAGTGAAGCGTTGATGTGATCTTAGTATCTAGCGCTCAATTGTGGTTAGGGACCTTCCACCTGGACCAAAGGTTTAGGTCTATAATTAGGAAGAGATTTATCACTTGGAATCCCTAGAGCTCATTGCAACACTATGCGTGTGCGAGGTGTTGAGATTGCTTGATTTCTTCTCCGGGACATGTATAGAGTTAGGCATAGTTGACCTTAGATTTGGGACTATGTAATTAAGGATTTCCACGACTCACCATTGCATTGATTAGGAAGCATAATAGAGGGTTCTTGCACTTGAAACAATTATCCTAAGAGGAGCATTATCCGGGTACCACATCTTTATCGATTGTCTTACCCCGCCTTCTTTACTTTTGTTCCCTTTCTTGTTGCTTTTATTGTTGAGAATTTAATCATTATCACACTCATTATCATTGATCTTTCACATAGCTAAGAATCGAATTAAGTATTTTTATTCCCTACTCCCTGTGGATTCGATACCCGCTCACCCAGGATTATTACTTCGACAAACCCGTGCACTTGTGGGATATACGCAAGGGGACCTTGTCAATAGATCAAACACATTAATCTTTGAGAACACAAGATTTTACATGAGAACTAAAAGAACTTTGTATATCAAGAAATGCAAGTGTTCACAGCATACAAAGTGTCATAGTTCACATCCTAGGGCACCGTGGTCGGCTAGCCCTCTCATGGATGGGTACAACATGGTGAAAAGAACAATAGATCTAAAGAAAGAAGACATGACTCTTTTCTTCAAGATTCACCTCCAATGTCGAGCTCTGTATGCTAACCCCACTTCCCTTGTGCCTCCAACTCACCCTTAGTTACCTTAGAAAGTGTGGTGAAGGTTGATCTTCACTCTCATCAATGTCCTCGCGGTAAAGAAGAAGACAAAAGCTTGATCCTGTTTGGACCATGTTATGTCAAGGGAATTCTATGTATAATGGTCAAGTGATCACCCGGGAAATTCAGTAGGAGTGACACGATCATGTTCCGACCATGCTGTGGTAGATTACGATCGTGTCAAGGGCACCCAGTGCGTGTCCCTCACGCTTGAATAAAATTATCTTCAGACTAGGTTTTTTTAGCAGCAAGGATACGATCTTGTCGAGACCGTGTTGGGCTTGAGAGCACCCTCCTACAAGGATTTTCGCTGGAAAATGCACTAAGCTGGGAAATTCAGTGGAAAGGCATGGCTGCAATCTACCTATGCCAAGCTTGAATACTTAGCACTTAAAAAGCATTTTACTTGTTTTCTTCCCAATTTCACTCTAAGTTGTGTCGAGACCCTATTTCCTGCACAAACAGTAGAAATACCCAGAATAGCACCGCAATTTGTATGAAATTATGCTAAAGAACAAATGATATAAGGCTGGAATCAGGAATCCACACGGCCGTATGAATTTGCAGGAATTGATTTTCTGCGGCCTATCAATAGTGAATGCTATAGTAACTTTACTACAACGATTTTCTACAGTAACCTGCTACAGTACTCCGCCAAAATACTCTTGAATCCACACTTTTCATTGAGGCAACATGAACGAGCACACGTCCATGCAGTAGATCACATTGCTTTTTAATAAAAGGTCACATCGATGAAGATCTTATTAGCATTGCATAAGTCAGGACACGCAAATGTGACTACCTTTGTGCCCCTCCAAATCATGTAATCACTTGAGCATATGGAGGTTGTGACAACGCCCCTTGTGTGTGACCCGCAAGTGCATAGGTTTATCAAAGTAATAAGTCCTAGGTGAGTGGGTATAGTATCCATAGGTAGTAAGGAATAAAAATACTTAGGTAGCTATTTATCCAAGCGAAGATGAAATAATAATTGTGTTGATAAGATGTAATGTTAACAAGAATAAAAGAATAAGATAGAGAAGCACAAATAAGTGAGAGGAAAGGCAATTGATATAAAGTGGGGTACTCGGATATTGTTCCGCCTAGGATTATCGCTTCAAGTGCAAAACCAATTATTATGCTTCCTCACTAATGCATTAATGAGTCATGGACATCCTAAGATACATGGTCCCAAATCTAAGGTCAACCGTGACTAACTCTATACTATGTCCCGGCGGAGAAATCGAACAGTCTCAACATCTCACACTGTATAAAGTTGCATGGAGTTATGGGGATTCTAGGTGATAAACCCGATTCCTATATTTAGACCTAACCCTTTGGTTCACGTGAAAGGCCCCTAGTCACAATTAAGCCCCAAACACTAAAGTTCATTTCAACGCTTCACTCTGTCGCTCACAGAACTAAGCCCCAGCGGAGTTCATCCTTTAGTACTTCACTCTATTGTGACCGCAAAGAACTCTAGGAAATAGAGGTAGGATAAATCACACTAGAGGGGAAAGGGAATGCTCCGCTACCTCTCGACTCATCCTCTCAACCCTCTCCAATCTAGCATTGTCTAACCCTCATGGTGTGTCACTCACTCACAAGGATTACCAAAGTAAACTCTCAACCTTAGTGTCACTCTAAGGGAGAAATCAATCAACAAGCATTCAAGATTGGAACTCAATTAAAACATCAATTAAGGAAAGCATAATAGAGAGTTAATGAAACAAATACATCTTATGGTTCACAAATCCAAGTACCCACTAGGGGGTTTTAGCTCTCCATAGAACAAGATACAATCAATCATAAAATCAAAAGTAAAAACAAGTAATCCATAGGAAAACCCTCTTGGTACTCGTGTCGATGGTCTTGTGGAGTAGTCTTGTCCTCTTCAAAGGTCCCCTCGTTAAGCTTGGGGCACATCTCGCCGGATCGATGTCGACGAAAGCTTCCTCAATAATTATCTTCTTAGAGAATCGCGGTATCGAGGCCGTAGAACCATTCCAAAAGCCTTGCCAATACCTCTCTAAACCCTAGCCGAAAGCCCCTCAAGAGTTGGAGAAAAGATAGAAAGAAGGATCCTAAAATCGGGCTGAATCGCGGCTTTAAATAGGCTGGAATCGGGCATTTATATGGGCCTGTGGATTTTTGACACGCCCGACAGCGCCCCTTCCGTATATCCCATAATTGCACGGGTTTGTCGAAGTAATAAAATCCCAAATGAGTGGGTATCATATCCACAGAGAGTAGAGAATAAAAATACTTGAACAGTTTCTCAAATAAGCGAAAGATAAATAGTGATATGTGTGACAAGATGTAAAATAACAAAAGTAAAAGAGACAACAGAGAGACACAAGTAAAGGAGAGGTAAGGCAATCGATATAAATGGGGTACCCGGATATTGTTCCGCCTAGAACAATCATTTCAAGTGCAAAAATCCCTATTATGCTTATTAACTAATGCATTAATGAGTCATGGAGATCCTTAAAGACATGGTCCCAAATCTAAGGTCAACCATGCCTAACTCTATACATTTCCCGGAGGAGAAATTAAATAACCTCTCAACCTCGCACTCGTATAGAATTCAATGAGTTCTAGGGATTCCAAGTGATAAATCCTCTTCGTAGATATAGACCTAACTCTTTGGTACAGGCAGAAGGTCCCTAGCCATAATTAAGTCCTAGGTGCTAAAATAACTTCAACGTTTCAGTCCATTGCCTCTACGACTAAGCCCAAGTGGAAGGTCATCCTTTAGCCCATTCACTTTACTATAATCATAAAGAACTCAAGGAAATAGAGGTAGGATAAACCACACCGGAGGAGAAAGGGGACGCTCCACTACCGCTCAACTCACCCTCGAAACCCTCTCCAATCTAGCTTTGTCTAACTCTCATGTTGTGTCACTCATTCATAAAGGGTTACCAACAAGAACTCTAAACCCTAGTGTCACTCTAAGAGACCATTCATACAATCAAGTATTCAAGATTGGAACTCAAATAAAACATCAATTAATTGAAATCATAATAAAGAGATTCAATGAAACGAATACATCCTGGGGTTCACAAATACCCAAAGTACACACTAGAGCGTTTAGCTCTCCATGGGGCTAGATACAATCAATGAAATTGAATGTAAAAGCATAGAGTCCATGGAAAAGCCCCTCGATAGTCGTAGTGATGGTCTTGTGTAGAGTGATCTACTCGTCGCAAGGGTCCCTTTGTCCGGCCTAGGATACACCTCGCTGGATTGATGCCGACGAAAGCTCTCCCACTAAACTTCTTCCAAATGGAGCGCGATGTCAGAGCCGTAGAACCTCTCCAAATCCCTAGCCAATACCTCTCGAAACCTTGGCTGCAATCCTCTCTCAAGTTGAGGAAAAAGATGGAGAAAAGAATGCTGAAATCGGGGTTGAAATCGACTTTAAAGGGCTAGAATCAGGAATCCACATGACCCTGTGGGTGCATTTGTGGATTTTCCACATGGGCATGGGGAACTTCCACACGCCCATGTGGATTCTCTGTTTTACTCATTTTCAGTCGGTTGTGAATAGTACCTGCTATAGTGAAATGCTACTGTGTTTGCTATAGGGTCATGCTACAATTATGTTTACATGCTTTCATCGAGGTAATGTAAGTGAATCCATGCTTTCATCGAGGTAACGTAAGCGGGCACACGTTTACGTCATAGATCGCTTTGCTTCTTCAATAAACGGACACGTTGGTGGAGATCTTGCTATACATGCACAAGCTGGAATGCTTGAATGTGACTACCCTTGTGCCTCTCCACATCATTGTTCTAACTTGAATACAAGGGGGTTGGCACACATTCTCGCATCTTGAACCCGACTTATGTGTTCGCGTTTGAACCTTCTTAAGATTTCCTCTAAATGGTGCATTCACGATCTACATTGGCTACATTCTCTAACATTCGGCTTCACAACCCTATATGCATGAAAGTAACATAAATACACACATATTAGCGTTAAAACATGATAAAAGTAATGCTCATTATAAGGAAAGAACACTTCGCATTCTTATCACACAAGCACTTATCAAAGCCCCTGTGGAATTTCCACATGGGTGTGGGGAATTTCCACAAGCTCGTATGGATTCTCTAGAATCCTGATTTTCGGCGGCTGTGAATAGTAACTACAACAGTGATTGCAACAGTAACTTACTACGGTACTTTGCCAAAATACTCCCGAATCCATGTTTTTCATCGAGGTAACTGACGAACGCCCTTTGCGTAAGTCCCGCAGGTGCACGGGGTCATCAAAGTAATAATCCTAGATGAGTGGGTACCCTATCCATGGATAGTAGGGAGTAAAGACACTTAAATTGTTTCTTAACTATGTGAAAGATAAATAGTGATATGTGTGACAAGATATCAAATAGCAAAAGTAAAAACAACTAGAAAGAGAGCAGAAATAAAGGAGAAGGTAAGGCAATCAATAAAGATGGGGTACCCGGGTATAGTTCCACCTAGGATAATCATTTCAAGTCAAGAACCGTCTATTATGCTTCCTAACTAATGCTATAGTGAGTTGTGGAGATCCTTTAATGCATGGTCCCAAATCTAAGGTTAACCATACCTAACTCTATACATGTCCCGGATGAGAAATTGGATATCCTCTCAACCTCGCACTCGTATAGAATCGCAATGAGCTCTAGGGATTCCAAGTGATAAATCCTCTTCCTAGATTTAGATCTAACCCTTTGGTTCAGGTGGAAGGTCCATAGCCACAATTAAGCCCTAGATGCTAAGATCATTTCAACGCTTCACTCCATTGCACCCGCAACTAAGCTCCAGTGGAAGGTCATCCCTTAGCCCATTCATTCTACTATGACCACAAAGAACTCAAGGAAACGAAGATAGAATAAATCACACTGGAGGGGAAAGGGGATGCTCCGCTACCTCTTGACTCACCCTCTCAACCCTCTCCAACATAGCTTTGTCTAACTCTCATTGTGTATCACCCGCTCACAAGAGTTACCAACAAGAACTCTCAACCCTAGTGTCACTCTAGAGGAGTATTCATACAATCAAGCATTCAATATTGGATCTCACAATAAACATCAATTAATTGAAAGCATAATAAAGAGATTAAATGAAACGAATACATCCTAGGGTTCACAAATGCCCAAGTACCCACTAGGGGGTTTAGCTCTGCATAGGGCTAGATATAATCAATGAAATCGAATATAAAAGCATAGAATCCATAGAAAAGCCCTAGATAGTCATGGCGATGGTCTTGTGGAGAGTCCTCTACTCGTCACAAGGGTCCCTTTTTCCGGCCTAGGATACACCTTGCCAGATCGGTGCCGACGAAAGCTCTCCCACTAACCTTCTTCCAAATGGAGCGCGATGTCAGAGCCATAGAACCACTCCAAATCCCTAGCTAATACCTCTCGAAACCCTAGCCACAGCCCTCTCTCAAGTTGGGAAAGAGATGGAGAAAAGATTGCTGAAATCGGTTTTTAAAGGACTGGAATCGAAAATCAACAAGCCCCAGTCGGTGCCCCTGTGGATTTTCCAAACACGGGCGTGGGGAATTTCCATAACAAATCAGCACGATATGTGAAGAAAATTGGAGTGGATGTGAAAACTTCAAAAATCTGCACGATATGTGAAGAAAAATCCTCCAAAACAACAATGAGAGGCCGGGAAGATGATCAGGGGGTGGTTTCCGGTTGATTGGATATGAAGAAGAGATTTTTAAAGAAAAACTCATGTCTCTTAGAATTCTACGCACCCACATGGGAGTGCGGAAATTACCCATGCTCGTGCGCCTCTATGGGAGAACATTATAGGGGTAAGCGCACGCCCCTGTCCACTCTCAGGAAAGCACTTACTATCTCTGAACACTCTTGGACGGGCGTGCAGAAAATACCCATGCCCGAGCCCCCGACCCATAGGGGCAGCCGCACGCCCCTGTGGCTTCTTAGCTCATCCGAGAAATTTCTAAGTGTTTCGCACGCCCGTGCAGAAATTCCGCACAAGCGTGGACATTCACAGGCCCAACTCACAGGGGCAGCCACACGCCCCCGTGCCTTTTTGGGATGGAGAGAGCTCCTCTGTAGAGTTTCGCATGGGCGTGTGGAAATTACCCACGCCCGTGCGGTTTTTAGAAGTTAACTCACAGGGGCGAGTCCACGCGCCTGTGTGCTCTCTGGATAATCTGCCAAGACTCTACGAGAAAACGTACGCCCATGCGGAAATTACCCACGGGTGTGTGTTTATCACAAGGTCACTCACAGGGGTGAGTTCATGCCCCCGTGCCATCTCTGGATGAGCTCGCAGTACAAATCCATGGCCGTGCGGAAATTCCGCACGCTCGTACGTTTTCTCTGGATGCCTTAGAAAACTCTACAGGCTCTGTAGAAAATTTCTAAACATGTTTACATACTCGGAGCTTGCCCTATTATGCAATTTATACCAGTGAAAAACATGAAAAATAGCTCAAGCGACCCAACTTCGTGAAATCCACATGAAAACACACAGTGACATAAAAAAACCCACAATAAAATCACATCACAAGCATTTAAAACTCAAGACACCAACACTCAACAATTTATTCATGCAAACAAACTAAACTAACCAACTAAGATAATAGTAAACACTTGGGTTGCCTCTCAAGAAGCGCTTGTTTAACGTCACTAAGCTTGACATACCTTGTCTTACCTCACGGGGGTTCATAGATGAAGGTTGCCCTCTTACCCATGGCTTGGAAGCATGATGAGGAAAATCTCTTGAGGGTAGAGGGTGAATTATCTGGCTTGGGTCCACCTAGCAATGGTTTAACCACCTTGTTTGTTCACGCACGCCTCCAACAACCTTGAAGCATTTTTGGTGGTGTCTCCTTGTCCTCTTCACCTTTAGAGCACCTTCTTCAGGATCCCCAGAGTAGATGGTACTTCTTCCGTCGAACCAAGCATCATGACTTCCTCTTGGTCGAGCAAACCTTCATATAGATCCTGGTTGAACATTTCCTGTATGTATTCATCAACAATCTCATCAGTAGTGTCTAGAAAATACAAAGTATCATCAAAATAAGGAGAATGCTGCATGGCTTCAGTTAGGCAGTATGTGAGCTTGTCATCTCCAACTCTCAATGTGAGCTCTCCACCGTCCATGTCAATCAATGCTTTGGAAGTCCGCAAAAATGGCTTCCCAAGTATCAAGGGTACATCTGCATCCTCATCGACGTTTAGCACTACAAAGTCAACCGAAAAATGTACTTGCCCACCTTAACAAGCACATCTTCAATAATGCCCCTCAAATGTCTCACCGTTCGGTCCGCTAATTGCAAAGTCATCCGAGTACGCCCAGACTCGCCCAAGTCTTGCTTCTGAAAGAAGGTGTATGGCGTGACGTTGATACTGGCCCCTGAGTCTGTTAATGCCATTTCTTCAGCTAGATTACCAATATTACACGGAATGACGAAGCTTCCTGGGTCTTTCTTCTTGTTCGACATGTTCTTTTGCAAAACCGCCGAGAATGAAGCATCTAGGATCACTTAAGCACTCTCCTATAACTTCCTGTTGTTGGTCAACAAGTCTTTCAAGAATTTTGCATACTTAGGCATTTGGGCCAATGCCTCAACAAAAGGAATATTGATGTGGAGTTGCTTGAACAAACTCAGGAACTTCTTGTACTGTTCATCCCCTTGGTCATTCTTCAATCTAGAGGGATAATGGATTCTTGGCTTGAAAGGTGGGGTGCCACCTCCTTATCTTTGCTTGTCCCCTCTTCAACCTTTATAACCTTGGGTGCGTGTTCATTGGGCTTCTCACGCGGAAGCCTACCTTCAATCTCACGACCATTTCTCAAAGTGATTGCCTTCACATGCTCTCTAGGGTTGATCTCGGTATTACTCGGCAAGCTTCCTTGTAGCCTTTCCAATATGGACTTCGCAATCTGCCCCACTTGATTTTCAAGATTTTGCAAAGAGGTGGTGTGGTTGCGAAGTGTAGCCTCAACTAATTGAAACCTTGTATCCGACGACTACACAAACCTAGTTAATGCTTTCTCGAAATCGGTCATTCGGGTCTCCAAACTTGAAACTCTATTTTCCATGTTTGGAGCTTATTGTTGTTGGAAACCTGGTGGCCCCATGGACTTTTGTGGACCTTGGTTGCTCCACGAGAAATTGGGATGATTCTTCCAACCCGGATTGTAGGTGTTGTTGTATGGGTTCCCTTGGTTCCTCATTGCATTACACACAAAATAAACATTCTCAACCGAAGATGCATTACCAATAGAGATCTGGCAATTGGAGGGAGCATGTCCTCTACCACACCCGATGCAAGTAGTCACAGCCGCCACTCTATTCAAGTTAGAAGATCTAACTTCTTACTCAATGATTCAACTTGAGCCGCCAATAAAGTCACTGCATCTATCTTATGGAGACCGGGCGACCATTTTCTTCTGCCTGGCATTCCATTGGTAGCTGTTTAATGCCATTTCTTCAATTAATTGAGGGGTCTCACTTGGGGTCTTGCTACCTAAGGTACCTCCTACTGCCGCATCCAAGAGTTGCCTTATACTCGGATTCAAACCGTTGTTAAAGGTCTGAACAATCATTCACTCTAGGAATCCGTGTTGCGGGCACTTTCTTAGGAGCTCCTTGAACCTTTCTCATGTCTTAAATAGAACTCCAATTCCGGCTGAACAAAGGATAAGATCTCATTCCTAAGCTTTACAGATTTTCCGGGAGGAAAATAACGGGCAAGAAAAGCTTCTACCATCTCCTCCCTTGTGGTAATCAAGGCTCTAGGTAATGAGTGTAGCCACTGCTTCACTCTCCCTTTTAAGGAAAATGCGAAGGCTCTCAACTTGATGGCATCATTCATCACCCTGTTTATCTTCAACATATCACACACCTCGAGAAAGTTCTCTATATGACTGTTTGGATCCTCATCAGCAAAACCGTTGAACTGTACGGATTGCTGCAACATTTGGATGAATGCAAGCTTCAACTCGAAGTTCTGAGCTGTAATCGGGGATGCACAATGCTCGATTATGTCCCCAATACTGATGGTCTGGCATAATCGGAAAATGTCCGCTGTTGCTCATTATGTTTTGCCATGTTTTCAAATTCTTCTACTTCCAAATAATCTAGATTAGACTATTCTTAATCAGGTTCTTTCCCTTTTCTTCTAAGTGTACGTTTGAGCTTGGGGTCTCCTTCAATCAATATTGAGGGGTTTCCTCGGGTCATAACCTGGAGCTGCACCAAAAAGAAAAAAAAAGAAATCAGAATGATGATAGAATAAGAAGATATGAAATAGAATAAATGAATGAATAGCTAAGAAAACAAAGTGCAAAGTATCTATAAATGCCTACTCCCTGCAACGACGCCAAAAACTTGATGAACGCCCTTTGCATAAGTCCCGCAAGTGCATGGGGTAGTCAAAGTAATAATCTCAGATGAGTGGGTATTATATCCATAGAGAGTAGGGAGTAAAGACACTTAAATTGTTTCTTAAGTATATGAAAGATGAATAGTGATATGTGTGACAAGATATCAAATAACAAAAGTAAAAACAACAAGAAAAAGAGAACAAGTAAAGGAGAAGGTAAGACAATCGATAAAGATGGGGTACCCGGGTATAGTTCCGCCTAGGACAATCGTTTCAAGTGCAACAACCCTCTATTATGCTTCCTAACTAATGCTATAGTGAGTCATGGAGAGTTTTTAATGCATAGTCCCAAATCTAAGGTCAACCATGCCTAACTCTATACATTTCCCGGAGGAGAAATTGGATAACCTCTCAACCTCGCACTCGTATAGAATCACAATGAGCTCTAGGGATTCCAAGTGATAAATCCTCTTTCTAGATGTAGACCTAATCCTTTGGTCCAAGTGGAAGGTCCCTAGCCACAATTAAGCCCTAGATGCTAAGATCACTTCTACGCTTCACTCCGTTGCACCCGCAACTAAGCCCCAACAGAAGGTCATCCCTTTAGTCCATTCACTCTACTATGACCTCAAAGAACTCAAGGAAACGGAGGTAGAATAAATCACACCGGAGGGGAAAGGGGATGCTCTACTACCTCTCAACTCACCCTCTCAACCGTCTCCAACCTAGCTTTGTCTAACTCTCGTTGTGTGTCACTCACTCACAAGAGTTACCAACAAGAACTCTCAACTCTAGTGTCACTCTAGGGGAGTATTCATACAATCAAGCACTAAAGATTGGAACTCACAATAAACATCAATTAATTGAAACCATAATAAAGAGATTCAATGAAACGAATACATCCTAGGGTTCACAAATACCCAAGTACTCACTAGGGGGTTTAGCTCTCCATGGAACTAGATACAATCAATGAAATCGAATGTAAAAGCATAGAATCCATAGAAAGCCCCTTGATAGTCATGGCGATGGTCTTGTGGAGAGTCCTCTACTTGTCGCAAGGGTCCCTTTATCTAGCCTAGGATACACCTCGCCGGATCGGTGTCGACGAACGCTCTCCCACTAACCTTCTTCCAAACGGAGTGCGATGTTGGAGCCATAGAACCTCTAAAAATCCCTAGCCATTACCTCTCAAAACCATAGCTGCAGTCCTCTCTCAAGTTGGGAAAAGGATCGAGAAAAGAATGCTGAAATCGGCTTTTAAAGGGCTGGAATCGGGAATCCACACGCCCCTATGGATTTTTCGGAGGGGCTTGCGGATTCTCTGTTTTCCTGTTTTTTCGGGCGGCTGTGAACAGTTCTGCTATAGTGTTTACTACAGTGCTCTGCTACAGTGGATGCCCGAAAATACTCCTGAATCCATGCTTTCATTGAGGTAATGCAAACGGGCACACGTTTACGTCGTGGTTTGCTTTGCTTCTTTAATAACGGATATGTTGGTGGAGATCTTGTTCAATATGCACAAGTCGGAATGCTTGAATATGACTGCCATTGTGCTCCTCAAAATAGTTGTGCTAACTCCAATACAAGGAGGTTGGCACACTTTCCCGCATCTCGAACCCGACCTATGTCTTCGTATTTGAACCTTAACAAGATTTCCTCCAAATTGGTGCATTATGACCCACATTGGCTTCTTTCTCTCATAATCAGCTCACAACCCTACCTGCATGAAAGTGACATAAATACACATATATTAGCTTTAAAACCTGAGAAAAGTAATGCTCAACATAAGGAAAGAATTTTTCGCATTCTTTATCACACAAGCACTTATCAGTAACATAAACGGGCGCACGTTTATGCCGTAGATCACGTTGCTTCTTCAATAAATGGCCTCATTTCTAAAGATCTTGCTATCAATGCACAAATCAAGATACGCGAATGTGACTGCCTCTGTTCTCCTCCGAGTCATTGAGATTGCTTGAATTCATGAAGGTTGGCACACATTCACGTATCTTGAGCCTGACTTATGTATTCACGTTTGTTCCTTCTAAGATTTCACCAAATAGTGCATTCACGATCTACATTGGCTTTTTTATTTAACATTTGGCTTCACAACCCTACATACATAAAAGTAACACAAATGCACAAGTATTAGCGCTAAAACTTGATAAAAGTAATGCTCATTATAAGGAAAGAATACTTCGCATTCTTAACACACAAGCACTTATCAGGTTGGCACACATTCACATATCTTTGAGCATAACTTGTGTCTTCATGTTTGTTCACTCCAAGATTTCATCAATAAAGTGCATTCACAATCTACTTTGGCTTATTTTTTCCATACTTGCCTCCACAACCCTACATGCACAGAAGAACATAACTACATATGTATAAGTGATAAAATCTGAGAAAAGTAATGCTCATTGTAAGAAAAGAATACTTCGTATTACTAATACACAAGAACTTATCATTCATCCTACCTCCACGTTCCAAGAGTTTTTTGCGGTCATGATAAAGTGAAGTGCTAAGAGACAAACTCCATTGGGGCTTAGTTGCACGAGCAATAGAGCGAAGTATTGTAGTAATCCTTAGTGTTGGGCCTTAATTGTGACTAGGGGTCTTTCACCTGAACCAAATGGTTAGATCTATAATAGGGAATAGGGTTTATCACTTGGAGTCCCTAAAGCTTTAAGCAACCATGCATAGTGTGAGGCGTCGAGAGTACTTCTTTCCCTGGGGTATAGTGTAGGGTTAGTCATGATTGAACTTAGGTATGGGACCATATGTATTTCGATTTCCATGACTCATTAAACATCAGCTAGGAGACATAATGATTAGTGTTGCACTTGAAACAATAGTCCTAGGATGAGCAATGTCCGGGTGCCCCTTCTTTCTATCGATTGCCTCTCCTTATTTCTATTACGTCTCTTTCTTCTTTTCTTTATTTTTACTTGCATCAATATTGTTCACACAACCTTTGAATCATTTTCACTATAGGTAAACAACAATACTTGTGTTTCCAAGCACTATTCCTTATGGATAAAATTACCCACTCACCGGGGTACTTTATTACTTTGACAACTCGTGCATTTGCGGTACACACAAGCAAGGGGTATGTCAACCCTAGGATCTTATCTTTGTATTAAATTACTTTCTGTTTTCTATTAAATCCAAGTTTAATTGAGTTTTAATATTGTTTTTTCATTGATTGCATGCCATATTAATCTTTGTGGTTGATTTACTTGCATGATTTGTTTGCCTTGGCGAGAGAGAGGTCTCCATTAGGGCAAGAACTCTAAGATTGAAGAGGGTTGAGAGGGTGAGTTATGAGATAATTGAGTTTCCCCTTTCTCCTCTGATTAGTACATTCTATCTCTTTATTCCCTTGGATTTATGCAACCATATTTGGTGTGAGGTGTGAGATTGATATATTTCTCCCCCGTGTCTTTGTAGGGGGTTAGGGATCTTTTACCTTGATGTAGGGTTAGGTCTATCCTTAGGAATTGGATGTACTCATAGGAATTCCTAGAGTTTATTGTTGTCATATATGGTGTGAGGTGTTGAGATTGAGTGATTTCTCCACAAGGACGTCGTAGGGGACTCCTATCAGTGGCCTAAAGATAGGGACCGATTATTCTTAGATTACCTCGACTCATTTAACTCGGTTTAGAAACACATGATAAATCTTGCACGTCATGTTAGATCATAGGTAGAGTATTGCCTGGGTACCTCATCTTTATTCATTAAGACTTCCCTCATTTCTACTCTTCCTTGCCTGCTTGACGCATTTATATTCTTCTGATTGAGTTCATTTCACCATATTCTTAATTCTGACTAGATAACTGAGAAGTAGTTACTACTAATACTTCTATTCTCTGTAGATTCTGCTGCCTGACAAATTGGGTACTTTATTACTTTCACACATGTATGCTTGTACATGATCCAACTCGAGTGTTCATTTTTGAAGCTTGCTAAATCATCTAAAAAATGTCTCCACAACCCTTTCTTTAGCTTCTTTCTCAAAAATTCCTTTCACATGTCCTAATTACATAAAAGAACACAAACACATGCTATTAATGGAAATATCTAAATATAATCATGTTGATTGCTTCCCAGCAAGTGTACGGGATCGCCAAGTAATACCTCGTGTGAAGACACGAGGATCGTATTCCACGAGGCTAAGGATCTCCTATTACTCCTTCTCGAGCTATTATCTAGCCTAAGATCTCAAATGATGGATTTTTACTCTATTAAAAGCAATTAAAACTAAAACAAGGTTATGAACAAATTAGAGAGCACAAGTAATGAGCAAGCAAGAAATTCAATATAATGCAAAGGCCTATGGATGTGGATCCCCTTGAGGGGTTATCATGCAACATGGATGATGATTTAAAGTTGCAAGGGTAAAATGGACCATGAGATTCCAAGAATAGAACAACCCTAATTTCTCGGCGATTGAACCCTAATCCCATACGAACATAGATAGGAATTTCTTCCAAATCCACATTCCTACAATTGCATTAAGTACGAGGAAATCTCACTTAGGAATAAACCTATTCTTCTTCGGATTAAACCTACATGGAGGGCTACCAAACACCCAATTTCTCCGCGTGATGATACAAGTATCCCCTTCTAATCCATTCATGATCTAATACATGTGAGCAAGTCACATCTACATGCATCACTCATAAAAGAGCTACGGATTTCTCCTTAGTGTAGCACTTAGCATAAAAACAATGAATTAGATCTCAAAATTACCCAAGCATAGAATTAACAAGTTATCATCCAACATACATGATAAAACCCCCCAAGGTTCACCAACACCCGGTGGCCTTGGGGGTCTAGTGTGTCATCATCCCACAATAAGCAATACAAACAAGCAAAACATGAAACAAAAGCATAAATGACACTCCCTAGATGAAATGTTGAAGGAGGAGGTGAAGAATGTGCCGAATGACGCTTTCCCCACCAAAAGAGTGCCAAATGACGCTTCCTCTAGCCGTGGGTCTCCTTCCTTCAAATCGTGGTAAATCTCCCCTTGAATGATGTTGCCTTCTTGCCTTGAGAGTGTTGGACTTTGGGCTTGAATGATCTTCTAGCTTCCTTACCCTTCTTCTCCTTCCCAAGGTCGCCCAAAATCTCCCAAGTGATCTCCCCAAAATCGGCCAAGAAAAGGTCCAGCCAAAAGTCCTCTTTTTCTGGCCTAAAAGTTGGTATTTATACCCCCCCCAAGGCATACGGGTCGTATGGGGGTCATATAGCACCCAAAAACCCAAGATTTGTGATCCATACGGGGTGCATACGGCCCCCATACTGGGTAGTATGAAAATCTGGGCAGACACTCCAAAACAATCCGCTGCTACAGTGCATACGGTCCCCATACTGGGTAGTATGGATGACAAGGTCCCTTTGCGTATATCCCGCAAGTGCACGGGTTTGTCGAAGTAATAATCCCTGGTGAGCGGGGTCGAATCCAAAGGGAGTAGGGAGTAAAGACACTTAATTCGATTCTTAGCTATGTGGAGTATCAACAATGATAAGTGTGGTAATGATTCAATTCTCAGAAATTAAAAGCAACAAGTAAGAGAGCAAAAGTAAGGAGGAGGCAAGGCAATCGATAAAGATGTGGTACTCGGATGATGCTTCACCTAGGATAAGCGCTTCAAGTGCAAGAACTCTCTATTATGCTTCCTAATCAATGCAATGGTGAGTCGTGGAAATCTTTACATACATAGTCCCAAATCTAAGGTCAACTATGCCTAACTCTATACATGTCCCGGAGGAGAAATCGAACAATCTCAACACCTCGCACTCGCATAGAGTTGCAATGAGCTCTAGGGATTCCAAGTGATAAATCTCTTCCTAGATTTAGACCTAACCCTTTGGTCCAGGCGGAAGGTCCCTAGCCACAAATAAGCCCTAGATACTAAGATCATCTCAACGCTTCACTCCATTGCACGCGCAACTAGGCCCCAGCGGAGGTTCATCCCTTAGACCATTCACTCTATTATGGCCGCAAAGAACTCGAGGAACGGAGGTAGAATCTATCACGTCGGAGGGGAAAGGGGACGCTCCTGTACCTCTCGACTCACCCTCTCAACCCTCTCCAACCTAGCTTTGTCTAACGCTCATGGTGTGTCACTCACTCACAAGGTTACCAACAAGAACTCTCAACCCTAGTGTCACTCTAGGGGAAATGTTCATACAATCAAGCATTCAAGGTTGGAACTCACAATAAACATCAATTTATTGAAAGCATAATAAAGAAGTTCAATGAAGCGAATACATCCTATGGTTCACAATCACCCAAGTACCCACTAGGGGTTTAGCTCTCCATGGAGCTAAGTACAATCAAAGAAATCGAATGTAAAAGCAATGAATCCATAAAGAAACATCCTCGATGGTCGTGTCGATGGTCTTGTGGAAAGTCCTCTACTTGTCGTCCAAGGATTCCTTCGTCCGGTATAGGATACGCCTCGATCGAAGCTTCCCTACCAACCTTCTTCCTAATGGGATCATGATGTCGGAGCCGTAGAACCTCTACAAAACCTTGTCCAATACCCGTCGAAACCCTAGCCGACGCCCTCTCGCAAGTTGGGGAAAAGATGGAGAAAAGAATACTAAAATCAGGGCTGAATCGGCTTTAAATAGGGCTGGAATCGGGCAACTCCACGGGTGTGGACGATACACGCGCCCGTGAGGAATTTCCACACGGGCGTGGATAATTTCCACACGCCCGTGTGGATTCTCTGTTTCTCTGGTTTCTCGGCCGGCTGTGATCAGTGCTACTACAGTACTTGCTACAGTGTTGCTGCATCTTTCTGCTACAGTCTTCAACCTAAATAACTTCCCAATTCCATACTTTCATCGGGGTAACGGAAACGGGCACACATTCACGTCATGAATCACTTGCTTCTTCAATAATATATATGTTGGTGGAGCTCCTGTTCTTGTATGCATAAGACGGAATGCTCGAGTGTGACTACCTTTGTGCCCCTCCAAATGGATGTGCTCACTCGAATGCGAGGAGGTTGGCACACACTCTAGCATCTCACACTTGTCCTATGTCTTCGTGTTTGAACTTTAGCAAGATCTCCTCCAAAATAAGTGCATTATGATCCACATTGGCCTATTTCCTTCATACTCGGCCTCACAGCCCTACCTGCGTAAAAGTAACATAAAAACACACATATTAATGTAAAAACCTGAGAAAAGTAATGCTAAACGTAAGGAATGAACACTTCGCATTCATATCGCACAAGCACTTATCAATGGGGGTAGTATGAAATTCTTGTTTTCTTCTTTCTTCGCCCAAATGATATCTTTTTGTTCTCCATGGCTTCCTTATGCCCTACAAAGCAAATAATAGACGATTAAGCACAGAACGGGCATCAAACCTCACAAAATACATGCAAAGTGAATACGATATATACATGAAAACATCTACATTTAGAAACTTATCAAATATCCCCACACTTAAGCGTTGCTTGTCCCCAAGCAAACAACTCATGAAAAACAAAGAGACTGAGAAGTGGCTAAATGCATTACCTCTGGCATCAAGTAAATATAAGACTCCAAAAGCAATGGACAATGATACATAGATGTTGAGTCATAGTCAATAAGCATAATAAAAATATCCTGTCTCACCCCTTATATGTCTGTGCCGTGTAAGTGAATCATATATCTCATATGCCCTGATCTGGTCTAGCCTAAGGACTTCAATCAGTACAGCTCTAGATGCTAATCACTCCACTTACAAAGAATACTAAGTCTTAAACTACTAAGTGCTACTTCAATGGCCAAATAAGATCCTTCTAATTCTATACCTTGAAACTAAGTTCACTTTCTACTCAAAACCTTTGGTAGGTACTCAAAAAGATCACTAGGTTTTATTTTCATTTGAACATTCATTTCTTTTTTTTTTGAGTCCGACTAACGTAGACTGCAAGAAAATCATTTTGAAATCTTTCCGGAGGGTGCACATGCTGGTTAGGCACAAGAGCCATGCAACTACTAGATTACAGTCCACATAGACACATTCATGCTTCAATAGCAGAGGAATACTGACATAGACTTATTTTTTTTTTCATTTTTTTTTCATTTTTTTTTTCATTCACCCTAGATCACATCTTCAGAGTACACTACATGCCACAAAATTAGGATTAGCTCAACAAGACTTAGAAGTTCTTAAGAGTCCAATGAAGGAAAGAACTTAGTGTTCTAAGGCCAAGTACTCAAAGTAGTGTGTTACGCATACAAGAGAGTTAGAGAGTAGTCACATTGGCTATTCCTAGGGCATCGACAAAAAATTCAATGCACATGATAATACTAGGGGTAAAACAGGATTCAATAAAGCATAGAAACAAGTAACTCACATCAATCATTAGTCCAAGCTAAAAGAATCTTACAAGAATGAACAAAGCCATTATAGGTAACACTAGCATGTAGCAAATGATCCTAAAACATGAAATACACCCATCCCCACACTTAGTGTTGTACATTGCCCTCAATGTACACTAATCATGAAAAATATGCAAGATGAAGCAATGCAAATAATAAAGGACGGTGAAAACGAACTCCCCGGTTCAACTTGTGCTCGTCGTGAGGTAGGACGTGAGAGAATGTGTGGTGAGCAATACATGTCCCTTCCGACCTCAATTAAAACCCGGAAAGCCCACCAAATGCCCTTAATGCCCTGCGAGGCAAAAAGGGGACATCATCATTACACAAAGATTTAAAAATACAAGCACAAGGGGAAAACTAGAGAGTAGTCAACAAAAACACAAAGATGAAAATAAACTAAAGTTCGACAACACTAGTCGGTAGGGTAGAACCATGGCAACTTATCAAAATACAAAACAAAGCAAGCAAAAGTAAACAATATTTGTCCAAGCTCCATGTATTTGCTTCATCACAATCTGGTGCTGGTGGTGGTGGCATGGCGATAGAAGAAGTGGCTACAACAATACCCTAGGATGTATTTGTTTCATTAACCTTTCATTATGCTTTCCTTAATTGATGTTTTAATAGAGTTCCAATCTTGAATGCTTGTTGAATGTTTCTCCTTTAGAGTGACACTAGGGTTGAGAGCTCATCTTGGTAATCCTTGTGAGTGAGTGACATAACATGATTATTAGGCAAAGCTAGATTGGAGAGGGTCAAGAGGGTGATCGAGAGATAGCGGTGCGTCCCCTTTCCCCTCCGGTGTGATTTATCCCAACTCTATTTCCTAGAGTTCTTTGCGGTTATAATAGTGTGAAGTACTAAGAGAGAAACTCTACAGGGACTTAGTTGCGCAAGCAACAGAGTGAAGCGTTGAAGTAATCCTGATTATCTTGGGCTTAATTGTGACTAGGGGCCTTTCGCCTAGACCAAAGGGTTATGTCTATATATAGGAATAGGGTTTATCAACTAGAATCGCTACAACGTCTTACAACTTTACATAGTGTGAGGTATTGAGATTATCTGATTTCTCCACTGGGGCATAGTGTAGAGTTAGTCACAGTTGACCTTATTTTTGGGACCGTGTATCTTAGGATGTCTAGGACCCATTGAGTATTAGTTAGGAAGCATAATAGTTAGTTTTGCACTTTAACGGATAATCCTAAGCGAAGCAACATCCGAGTACCCCACTTCATATCGATTGTCTTTCCTCACACTTATTTGTGCATCTCTTTCTTGTTTCTTTTATCTTTGCTTACATTACATCTTATCAACACAATCATTGTTTCATCTTCGCTTGGTTAAGTAGCAACTTGAGTGTTTTTATTCCCTACTCTCTGTTGATATGATACCCACTCACCTGGGATTTATTACTTTGACAAACCCGTGCACTTGCCGGTCACACACAACGTCATTGTTAAGTTTTTGGTGCCGTTGCGGAGAGTAGGCGTTTAGAGATACTTTGCATTTTGCTATCTTAGCTATTCATTCATTCAATCTGTTTCACATCTTCTTATTTAATCATCGTTCGGATTTGTTTTCTTTCTTTTAGTGCAGCGCCAGGTTATGACCGGAGGGAACACTTCGATATTAATTAACGGTGATCCTGAACTTGAATGTACACTTAGAAGAAGGGGTAAAGAGCCTGTGCAAGAACCGTCCAATCAAGCTGAAATAGAAGTTGAAGGATCAGACAATATGGCATAGCAGAATGTGCAATAGAGAACACTTTCTGACTATGCCAGACCCTCAGTTTTCGGTACACAATCAAGTACTATGTGACCTCTCTTACAGCTCAAAATTTTGAGCTAAAGCCGGTATTCATCCAAATGATTTAGCAGTAAGTGCAGTTCAATTGTTTGGCCAATGAGAATACGAATAATCACATCGAAAACTTCTTGTAGGTTTGTGACATGCGGAAGATCAACGGTGTTTTGGATGATGATATCAGATTTAGGGGTTTTCCATTCTCTTTCAAAGAAAGAGCTAAGCAATGGCTTCATTCCTTGCCAAAAGCATCCATCACGACTTGGAACAAAATGGTTGAAGCTTTCCTTGTAAGGTACTTCCCTCCAGGAAAGTCGGCAAAACTTCATAATGAGATATCATCATTTGTTCAGAGGGAGCTTGAATCCTTGTTTAGACGTGGAAGTGATTCAAGGATCTCTTGCAGAAGTGTCCACAACACAGATTTTACGAATGGATGATCATTTAGACTTTCTACAATGGGTTGAATCCAAGTACAAGATAACTTATAGATGCCTCCACAAGAGGTACAATGGGTAGCAAGACCCCTAATGAAGACCGACAGTTGGTAGAAGAAATGGTCATGAATAGCTACCAATGGAATACAAAGGAGATGAATAAAGTAGCTGGACTCCATGAAATCGATGTGGTTACATCTTTGGCAGCCCAAGTAGAGGCATTGAGAAAGAAATTGGATACATTGACTTCTCTAACTGTGGCCGCAATCACGAGTTGTGATGGTCGTGGGGGTTCATATATGCCATATGATTGTCCTATTTCGATTACTACTTCAGCCCCGACTGAACAAGTAGACTTTATGGGCAATTCAGGAAGAGTACAAGGCAATCCATATAGCAACACCTACGACCAAGGGTGGAGAAACCACCCCAATTTCTCATGGAGTAACCAAGGGCAGCAAAAGGCCATGGCACCATTGGGTTTTCAACAGCAACAAGCCCCAAACATGGAGAATAGAGTTTCAGGCTTGGAGACCCAGATGACCGACTTAGAGAAAGCCTTAACCAAATTTATGCAATCATCAGATACATGGTTTCAATTGGTTGAGGCTACACTTTGCAACCACCCCACTTCATTACACAATCTAGAGAATCAAGTGGGGAAAATTGTGAAATTTCTATCAGAGAGACCACAAGGAAGCTTGCTAAGTAACACCGAGCCCATCAAAGAGAACATGTGAAGGCGATCACTTTGAGAAGTGTTCGTGAGGTTGAGGGTAGGGTTCCGAGTGAGAAGACCAATGTTGAAGCACCCGAGGTCAAGGAGGTTGAGGAAAGAGCGAACAAGGAGAAGGAGATGGTACCTTAGAAGCCGTACGCTTTCTTGGGTGAAGATATGGACCCAGGAAGCTTTATCATCCCGGACTTAGGGGCTAGTACCAATGTCATGCCGTACGCTTTATTTCAGAAGCTAGGCTTGGGAGAGCCCAGTCCCACTCGGATAACATTACAATTAGCGGACCACACGGTGAGACATCCAAGGGCCATCATTGAAGACGTGCTTGTCAAGATTGAGAAGTACATATTTCTTGTAGACTTCGTAGTGTTGAATTTCTATGAGGATGTAGATGTTCCTTTGACACTTGGGAGGCCTTTCTTCCGCACTTCCAAAGCACATATCGACATAAACGGTGGGGAGTTGACCCTTAGGGTGGGCGATGACTAGTTGACCTACCGCCTCGCCGAAGCCATGCAACATTCTCTTGACTTTGAGGATACTCTTTATTTTTTTAACACCACTAATGAACTAATTGATGAATATGTGTAGAAAATGTTGAATCCGGACCCGTGCGAGGGGTTGCTAGACCAAGAAGTAGAGGAAGAAGTATTAATGCTTGGTCTAGAGGGGAAATTACCATTTACCCCGGGGATTGTGAAGAAGGTGCTCTGGAAGATGAAGCGGGAAGGAGACACCACAAGAAATGCCCCAAAATTGTTGGGGATGAGCAAGAAAAAAACAAGGGTGACGAACCTTTGGACGGTAACAAGCTTGACAACTCTCCCTCTACCTTCAAGAGACTATGTTCATTATGCTTCCAAGCTATGGGTAAGAGGGGAACCTTCATCTATGAGCCCCTGTGAGGTAAGACAATGTACGCCAAGCTAAGTGACATTAAACAAGCGCTTCTTGGGAGGCAACCCAAGTCTTTATTGTTTTTCTAGTGTTTAGTTTAGTGTTTGCATTAATAAAACTTTGAGTGTTGGTGTCTTGATTTTTAGATGCTATTGCGGTGTTTTTCATGTGGATTATTTTGTGTTATCATGTACTTGAATGTGTTTGGCGAAGTTATTGGTCATTTGAGCAAGTTTTTCATATTTTCTCTTTTATATGTTGCATGGTAGGGTAGGCTTTGAGTGTATTTACATGTTCAGGAATTTTTTGCAGAGCTTGCACATTTTTCTAAGTCATCCAGAGAAAACACACGCCCGTGGGTATCCACTGTAAGCTCATTCAGAGAAGGCACATGGGCATAGACTCGCCCCTGTGAATGACCTATTGACGGTCACACGCCCGTGGATAATTTCCACGCTGGTGTGTGTCTTCCTGTAGAGACTGAGTGACTTTTCCCGAGAATACGTAGGGGCGTGGATCTACCATTGTGGATGATCCAGTGCTATACGCACAGGCGTAGGTAGTTTCCACACGCTCATGTGAATCTCTACAGAAGAGCTCTCCTCCATACCAAGAATACACAGGGGTGTGTGAGTGCCCCTATAAGCTGGGCCTGTAAAGGTCCACGCCCGTGTGGAATTTCCGCATGGCGTGTGATATACTTAGAGTCTAAAAATGTGATTTCACAGGTACTGTTGCAGGTACTATTCACAGTCGACTAAAAATGTGATTTCTAGAGAATCCACATGCGCTGTGGAACATCTAGAGGCCCGTGTGGATGCCTGATTCTTGCCCTTTTAAAGCCGTGATTCAGCTGGATTTCAACATCTTTCTTTCCATCTCTTCTCCAACTTTTGAGAGGCTAGCGGCTAAGGTTTAGAGAGCTATTGGCAAAGGTTATTGGTGGAGCTTTCGTTGGCCCAGATCTGGCGAAGTGTGCCCTCGGCGGACAAGGCGACCTTTATGGGAGACGAGGCTACTCCACAAGACCATCGACACAACTATCGTGGGGGGTTTTCCTATAGACCACTTGTTTTCACTTTCGATTTTATGATTAATTGTATCTTGCTCCATTGAGAGCTAAACCCCTAGTGGGTACATAGATTTGTGAAGCCTATGATATATTTGTTTCATTAAACCTTTTATTATGCTTTCCTTAATTGATGTTTTAATTGAGTTCCAATCTTGAATGTTTGATTGATTGAGTACTACCTTAGAGTGACACTAGGGTTGAGAGCTCACATTGGTAACCCTTGTGAGTGAGTGACACACCATGAGAGTTTGACAAAGTTAGATTGGAGAGGATCGAGAGGGTGAGTCGAGAGGCAGTGGAGCGTTCCCTTTCCCCTCCAACGTGATTTATCATACCTTCATTTCCTTGAGTTCTTTGCGGTCACAATAGATTGAAGTACTAGAGGATGAACTCAGCTGGGGCTTAGTTGCGCGAGAAACAGAGTGAAGCATTGAAGTGAAATCTAGTATATGGGGCTTAATTGTGACTAGGGGCCTTTCACCTGGACCAAAGGGTTAGGTCTACACACAGGAATAGGGTTTAGCACTTGGAATCCCTAGAACTCCATGCAACTTTATATAGTGTGAGGTGTTGAGACTGTTTGATTTATTCACCAGGATATAGTATAGAGTTAGTCACGGTTGACCTTAGATTTGGGACCGTGTATTGTACGATCTCCATGACTCATTAATGCATTAGTTAAGAAGCATAATAGTTGGTTTTGCACTTGAAAAGATTATCCTAGGCGAAATAACATCTGAGACCCCACTTCTATCGATTGCCTTATCTCTCACTTACTTGTGGCTTTTATTCTTGTTTACATTACTCCTTATCAACACAATCATTGTTCATCTTTACTTGTTTGGAGTACTGCAGCGCTTTTACTAGAGCAGTTACACTGTAGTGGTTACTATAGCTCATCACGAGCTTCTCGGCAGAAAACATGAAATCCTGAGGGGCCGGTATACGGCCGGTATACTGACCCATTTACCCATCGGGATCTGGGTGTTTAAAGGCTTTGAAGGGGCTACTTTTGTGAAAGGGGGATCATCTTCTTGGAGAAAAAAAAGCTAGGGTTTGAAAATCACTTCCACATCACCTTGAACCCGAGATTTAGGAGGGCAAAAAGGGAGGAAATCCGAGCAATCCTCGATGGGGAGAGCAACATTTAGGAGGATCCACTTTAAGGACTTCATTGCTTGGAAGTTGAAGGCAACGGAAGCCATCCCTTAGAGTGGCGTCCTCGATAGGTTTCTTCAGGGGATTCAAGTGGCATTCGGTCTTCACCTTTTGAGGGAGTGTTTCTCATGTTTCTTTTAGTTGTTTGTATGGATTGTTTGGTTTCCTTGTTGAACATGAACAACTAAACCCGAAGGTCACCGGATGTAGGTGAACCTTTGGGGTGAACTTGTGATGTTTTGAATTATTTGAGTAATTTATGCATGATTGGCTTGTTGTGATTCTTGTTTGGTGTTCTTGATTGTTTTGGTACATTTGATGGAGTGATGTATCAAATTCTTTGTAGCACTTTGTAGCATCGCCATTGTCTTAGTGCTAGACTCCACAAAACTTGGATGGTATTATTGTATAAATATGCCGTGACCAATGGGTATTTGTACCCCTCCATTCCTAGGGTGAAAACTACCAGTGTTTCTACCCTAACTTGTGAAAACCATCATTCTCCTTGCAACCATGTGGGAAGTTTGGGTCAATTGCCGTGACCATTGGGTTGACCTAAGTTTTGGTTATCTCGGTCTGACTAGCCACATGCTTAACTTTTCGAATATCCTACTCACTTTAGTAACCCCTTCGGGGACCCACATCCGTGACCGTTTTCCAACCTTGAGCATTTCCCGTGTTTTGATTTTATCATAATTCTTAAGATTTTATCTTGCTTTTCATTTTTGCTTTCTCCTCCTTTCTTTTCTCTTGAATTGGAATCAGTGAGCTAAACAACAAGTAAGAAGTGAATAAAGTAGCTCCTCGGGCCCCTTGGGAATACGACCCACTCATGTGTGCACAAGTGGTTTATTACTTGATGACCCCGTGCGCTTGCAGGTGTTCACACTTTGTGTCGATCAGCACCATTTCCTGGGAGTAGGCGTTTAGAGATACTTTGCACTTTGCTATCTTAGCTATTCAATCATTTACTCTATTTCACATCTTCTTATTCTATCATCATTCTGATTTGTTTTCTTTCTTTTATTGCAGCTCCAGGTTATGACCCGAGGGAACCCTTCGATATTAATTTAAGGTAATCCTGAACTTGAACGTACATTCAGAAGGAGAGGGTAAAGAACTTGTACGAGAACCATCCAATCAAGCTGAAATAGAAGTTGAAGTGTCAGATAATATGGCACAACAGAATGAGCAACAGAGAACACTTTCTGATTATGACAAACCCTCAGTTGTGGGCACATAATTGAGTATTGTGCGGCCCCTGATTATAGCTCTGAACTTTGAGCTAAAACCGACATTCATCCAAATGATTCAGCAGTCAGCGCAGTTCAATGGTTTTGCCGATGAGGATCCAAACAATCACATAGAGAACTTCTTGGAAGTTTGTGACATGCTGAAGATCAACGGTGTATCGCATTATGCTATTAGATTGAGGGCTTTCCCATTCTCTCTCAAGGGAAGAGCCAATCAGTGGCTTCATTCCTTGCCAAAAGCATTTATCACGACTTGGAATGAGATGGTCGAAGCTTTTCTTGCAAGATGCTTTCCTCTAGGGAAGTCGGCCAAGCTTCTTAATGAGATATTGTTGTTTGTGCAGATAGAATTGGAATCATTGTTTGAGACATGGGAGCGCTTCAAGGATCTTTTGCAGAGGTGCCAACAATACAGATTTCCTGAATGGATAATTATTTAGACTTTCTATAATGGGTTGAATCCGAGTACAAGGTAATTGCCAGATGCCGCTACAGGAGGTACAATGGGGAGTAAGACCCTTGAAGAAGCCCAACAATCAGTAGAAGACATGGCCATGAACAATTAGTAGAAAAAAGTTGGCCGGGCTCCATGAAATAGATGTAGTCACTTCTTTGGTGGCCCAAGTGGAATCCTTGAGTAAGAAGTTAGACCTTCTAACTTCTAATAGAGTGGTGGCTATGACTACTTGCACCAGGTGAGCTGGAGGACATGCTCCATCCAATTGCTCGATCTCTATTGGTGATGCATCTTCAGTGGAGAAAGTTGATTTTGTGGGTAATGCAATGAGGAACCAAGGTAATCCGTATAGTAACACCTACAATCCCCGTCGGAAGAGTCATCCCAATGTTTAATGGAGTAAGCAAGGGCAACAAAAGTCCATGGCACCACCGGGTTTTCAACAACAACAAGCCCCAAACATGGAGAATCGAGTTTCAGGTTTGGAGACCTGGATTACTAATTTAGAGAAAGCCTTGACTAGATTTGTACAATCATTGGATACACGGTTTCAATCGGTCGAGGCTACACTTCTCAACTACACTGCTTCTTGTGAAGTCTCTATCAGAGAGACACAAAGGAGGCTTGCCAAGTAACACCAAGACCAATCCAAGAGAACATATGAAGGCAATAACTTTGAGAAGTGATCGTGAGGTTGAGGGTAGGCTTCCGAGTGAGATGACCAATGCTGAAGCACCCGAGGTCATACAGGTTGAGGAGGGAGCAAGCAAAGAGAAGGAGACAGCACCCCCACCTTACAAGCCAAGAATCCCTTACCTTTCTAGATTGAAGAACGACCAAACAGATGAATAGTACAAGAATTTTCTGGATTTGTTTAAGCAATTACACATAAATATCCCTTTTGTTGAGGAATTATCCCAAATGCCTAGGTATGCGAAGTTCTTGAAAGATTTATTGACCAACAAAAGGAAATTGGAGGAGAGTGCCTCTGTGATTCTAGATGCATTTTGCCCATGGTCTTGCAAAAGAATATGCTGAACAAGAAGAAGGACCAAGGAAGCTTCATTATCCCGTGCAACATTGGCAGCTTGGGTGAAGAGATGGCATTGGCGGACTCAGGGGCAAGTATCAACGTCATGCCATATTGTTTCTTTTAGAAGCTAGGCTTGGGAGAGCCTAAGCCCACTCGGATGATATTGCAATTGGCGGACTGAACGGTGAGACATCCGAAGGACATCGTCAAAGATGTGTTTGTCAAGGTTGACAAGTACATATTTTCTACAGACTTCATAGTGTTGGATGTCGATGAGGATGTGGATGTTTCTTTGATAGTTGGGAGGCCATTCTTGCACACTTCCAATGCATTGATCGACATGGATGGTGGGGAGTTGACACTAAGGGTGGGCGACGACAAGTTCACCTACCGCCTCGCCGAAGCCATGTGACATACTCTTGACTTTGATGATACTCTTTACTTCCTTGACACTACTAATAAACTAATCGATGAATATGTGTAGGAAATGGTGAATCCGGACCCATACGAGGGGTTGTTAGATCAAGCATGGAGAAATAAGAAGTACTAATGCTTGGTCTAGAGGAAAAAGTACTATCTACCCAGGGATTATGAAGAAGGTGCTCCGGAAGATGAAACGGGACTAGAGATGCCACAAGAAACACCCCAAGGCTGTTGGGGATGCACAAGAGCGCAACAAGAGTGATGAATCCTCAAGTGGTAACAAGCCCGATAACTCCCCCTCTATCTTCAAGAGACTTTGCTCATCGTGCTTTCAAGTCATAGGTAAGAAGGAAACCTTCATCTATGAGCCCCCATGAGGTAAGACAAGGTACGTCAAGCTTAGTGATGTTAAACAAGCGCTTCTTGGGAGGCAACCCAAGAATTTACTATTTTTCTAATTGTTAGTTTAGTGTTTGCATGAAGAAGAATTTGAGTGTTGGTGTTTATATGTTTTGATGAGTTGCTGTGATTTTTCTTGTTGATTTTCAGTGTTATTGTGTGCTTTAATGTGTTTGCCGAAGTTTTTGGTTGTGCCAGCTAGTTTCTCATGTTTTAATTGATATATTTTGCATAGTAAGGCAGGCTCTGAATGTGTATACATGTTCAGGAATTTTCTGCAGAGCCTGCAGAGTTTTTATGGCATTTAGAGAAAACAAACGGGCGTGTGGAATTTACACATGGCTGTGGGTATCCGCTGTGGGATCGTCCAAAGAAGGCACAAGGGTGTGGACTTGCCCCTGTGAACGACCTTGTGACATCCACACACCCGTGGGTAATTTCTGCACGGGCATGTGTCTTCCTGCAGAGACTTAGAGATTTTTCACGAGAGCACACAGGGGCGTGGACTCGCCCCTGTGAGTGACCCTGTGACAAACGCATGGGGGTGGGTAATTTCCACATGCCCGTATGGATCTCCACAGAAGATTCTCGTCCATCTCGAGAATCCATAGAGGTATGTGTTTGACCCTGTGAATTGGGCCTATGAAGGTCCACACCCGAGTAGAATTTTGACACTGGCATCGGTTATACTTTAAGAATTTTCTCGGTTAGACAGAGAAGCCACAGGGACGTGCGTTGGCCCCTCTGGGTCGGATGCACGGGCGTGGGTAATTTCCACACGCCCGTGTGGTTGCGTCTAGAGGACATTGAGTATTTCACTGAGAACACACAGGGGCGTGCGTTCGCCCCTGTGAGTCTCCCTTATGGAGGCACACGGGCGTGGGTAATTTCCACACGGCCGTGTGGATGTGCAGAATTCTAAGAGACGCGAGTATTCCTTAAAATCTCTTTGAGTTTCATCTCCATTATCCTTTGCAAACATTCAAAGATCACTCTCGATTTATCCAACCCCGTACCACTGATTTTGAGGGATTTTCATCCGATTTTTAGGCCGATTTCAAAGTTTTGGTACTCACTTCGTCGGTAATCCCTTAATTCTTCTACCCTTCTGCATACTTGAATTTAATGGATTAAAATGATGTATGTTGCTTCATTTCTATTTTTTTACGGTTTATTCATACTTAGAATGAAATTAGAAGCAATAAAGAAGTGTATTTTTTATTTCATAAGCTACGGACGTGCGATTTTCACGCCCCGCAGATCCACATGGATATGGGGAATTTTGACACGCCCGTGTGGAATTCTGTAGTACTATTTCATGAGCTTCTTTGATCGTTTCTTCATCAATTATTACAGGTATGATACCGCATTCGAAGAAGCAAGAGGTTAAGCATCCTAGGGAGACTCCACTTGAGCTAGCACACATTGAATTCTCGAATCCTGAGTATCAGACTCGATCCGAGCGGTTATTAAAACTCAGGTTTGGATAGTCTCGTTTTGTGGACCTGAGCGTACTAAGTGAGGTCCATCGAGGCACTGAATTGGCTGATGAGATTGATGAGCTATTGGCCATGGAAAGCTGGCAGAGATTATTGTCGATCCGAGAGCCAGCTATCTGCCCACTAACGCTAGAGGTATTGGCGTCCTTCGAGTTCGAACAGCCGTATAGGAGATTTGACTTCATTGATGTCATGTAGTTCAGAGTGTTCGGACATTAGTTTAGCATGAGTGTCACTTAGTTTTTAGATCGTATGGCCTTGTATGACGAGACATACATAGATATAGAGGAGTATTTACACTTGCTGACGGATTATCTGGGCACCTTGACCCCACAGCAAGCATACCAAGCTTTGTGTGGACAGGGAAGTATGAACCGGGAGTGTCCAAGGCCACATGTTTGTCCCAGCTGAGCTACAGATATTTGCACTCAGTCCTTAGCAGATCTATGAATGGCCAAGGTGACAACACAGGTGTTTTGAGCCGGTAGGGGTTACTTAATTTATATTCCATGGTCCGGACCATAGTGATTCACCTGGGGCACGTTGTGGCAGACTTCCTGAGACACCATGGCCAGAATGGGAGAGTGGGAGTATTATTTGCTGTCCCCTATGTCACTAAACTTATTTTGGGTATGCGCCTTGTGGATGTTATGCGAGGTGCCAAAAGGACAGTTATCCAAGCTTACATTTTTGCTACATCGACCGCAGAGAGCGCCGATGGCGGAGGAGACGCAGCGGAGGTTTTTGTAGAGATGGAGACCGAGGCTCTAGGCTGTACGTTTACCCTTTCCCGAGCCTATGATCATATTGAGAGGCTAAAGAGTGCAATGAGTGTATTATGGTCTGAGATCGACGAGATTCAGGCGATACAGTCAGCACAGTATACCGAGATGATGGCCCGTTTTGACATGTTACAGCAGCTATTGATTAGCCAACCTCCAGCAACTCCGGCATCACCATCACTATCTCCACTTGCGCCTTTTGATCTAGCACCAGCAGCACCGACAAAGCCAATACCAGACAACATCAATACTTGATTTCACTTCTCTATATCTGTACTTTCACATTATCTTTTGGACTTGTACACTAAGAAAGGATTTTCCTTCTGAGTTTATTTTCTTTTATCTTTGTCTCGAGTTGTATTCATTTCTTTATCTTTTATATACTTGAGTTGTTTTTGGTTTATTTAGCTTCATTGAACCCCTTTGTGTATGCATGCAGATGGTCTTGTCAGTATGGAAATTGAGAACTAGTCATGGACACGACCAAGGTGTTTTTACACTTGCCAGTGTGTGCTTCACAACCCGTTGGAACATCACTCCCAAGGTTTTAGCTCCATCAAATGCAACACTAGGAGTCAGGGTAGTATTGTTTGGATTGCTTCTCCCACATATATTCTTGATTGACATAGATTATTAGTGAGCTTGCATATGTACATTGGGGATAATGTGCAACTTAAGTGTTGGGGGGGGATTTTCATAGTGGACATGTCTTTTATACAAGTTTTTATTGACATACATGCTCATATAACTAATGGCGTTTCACTGACGATCGCCCTTTGCGTATATCCCGCAAATGCACGGGGTCATCGAAGTAATAATCCCTGATGAGTGGGTATCGTATCCATAAGGAGTAGGGAATAAAAACACTTAATATGTTTCTCAACTATGTGAAAGATGAATAGTGATATGTGTGACAAGATGTGTAATAACAAAAGTAAAAGCAACAAGAAAGAAAACAGAAGCAAAGGAAAAGGTAAGACAATCGACAAAGATGGGTTACTCGGTTATTGTTCCACCAAGGACAATCGTTTCAAGTGCAAGAACCCTTTATTATACTTTCTAATTGATGCAATAATGAGTCATGGAGATCCATAATTACATAGTCCCAAATCTAAGGTCAACCATGCCTAACTCTATACATGTCCCGGAGGAGAAATTGGATAACCTCTCAACCTAGCACTCGTTTAGAATTGCAATGAGCTCTAGGGATTCCAAGTGATAAATCCTCTTCCTAAATGTAGACCTTACCCTTTGGTCAAGGTGGAAGGTCCTTAGCCACAATTTAGCCCTAGATGCTAAGATCACTTCTAGGCGTCACTCGTTGCACCCGCAACTAAGCCCCAGCGGAAGGTCGTCAATTAGCCCATTCACTCTACTATGACCGCAAAGAGCTTAAGGAAATGGAGGTATAATAAATCACACTGGAGGGGAATGGGGACGTTCCACTACCTCTCGACCCACCCTCTCAATCCTCTCCAACCTAGCTTTGTCTAACTCTCGTGGTGTGTCACTCACTCACAAGGGTTACCAATAAGAACTCTCAACCCTGGTGTCACTCAAGGGGAGTATTCACATAATTAAGCATTCAAAGTTGGAACTCACAATAAAAATCAATTAATTGAAAGCATAATAAAGAGATTCAACGAAACGAATACATCCTAAGGTTCACAAATACCCAAGTGCCCACTAGGGGTTTAGCTCTCCATGGAGCTAGATACAATCAATGAAATCGAATGTAAAAGCATAGAATCCATAGAAAATCACCTCGATAGTTGTGGCAATGGTCTTATGTAGAGTCCTCTACTCGTCACAAGGGTCACTTTGTCCGGACTAGGATACACCTCGTTGGAATCGGTGGCGATGAACGGTTTCCCATTAACCTTCTTCCAAATCCCTAGCCAATACCTCTCAAAACCCTAGCCGCAGCCATCTCTCAAATTGGGGAAAAGATGGCGAAAAGAACGCTGAAATCGGGGCATAAATCGGTTTTTAAAAGGTTGAAATCTGGAATCCACATGCCCTTGTGAGCGCCCCTGTGGATTTTTCACATGGGCATGTAGAATTTTCACACGCCCGTGTGGATTCTCTATTTTCCTATTTTCTCAAGCGGCTGTGAACAGTGCTTCTACAGTATTTTTCTGCAATACCTGCTATAATACCTGCCCGAAATATTCCCGAATCCATGCTTTCATCGAGGTAACGCAAACGGGCACACGTTTATGTCATGGATCATTTTGCTTCTTCAATAACAGACATGTTGGTGGAGACCTTGTTCTATATGCACAAGTCAGAATGCTTGAATGTGACTGCCCTTGTGCCCCTCCAAATAGTTGTGCCAACTCGAATACAAGTAGGTTGGCACATATTCCCGCATCTCGAACCCGACCTATGTGTTCGCGTTTGAACCTTTGCAAGATTTCCTCCAAATTTCTGCATTACATTGGCTTCTTTCTCTCATAATCGGCTCACAACCTTACTTGCATGAAAACAACATAAATACACACGTATTAGCGTTAAAACCCAAGAAAAGTAATGATCAACATAAGGAAAGAATGCACCGCATTCTTATTGCACAAGCACTTATCATTCACCTTAATTGCAATGATTGTATTTCTGAGTTTAGGAGAATTTTTAGTATTTAATGTTTTCATGCTCTAGTTTTTGCTTGAATTTCTAGGAATTTTTGCCCGATTGACACTTGTTGCACTACTCGCTCTTTAAACTCTTTTAGAAACTCAAGTTTGATGTTAAAGGGACTAGTTAGAGTTGTTTCTTTTGTTAATTTTGAAAAAAAATGATGAAAATGGAAAAATAACAAAATAGTTATATTGTTTAGTTATGCATGTTGGGTGGAAAGAGCTACCACCTATGAAGTATGAAGCTACTCTCATAAGTCGGATTCTAGTTATGCCCTAATGAGAGAAAGAGCTATCTCATGGGATAAGTGAAAGCTACTACCCTAGTAGAAAGAGCTACCTCCTCGAAAGTGTGAAAGCCACCTTAGCGGCCGCTTCGGAAAAGGCTACCTTAAAGGATGTGTGAAGCTACTACCATTTTTTTTAATTTTTGTTGCTTTGTGTAGATAAATAAGTCCCTTATACTTAGAACTTTGAGGAGAATACTTTGGGTTGACTTGAGTGAGCTTACACATACTTACACGATTTCGGATTTACTGTCCTTTTTTATTCAAGTTTTTAGCTAGAGCATTGATTTTTCGTATTTAATGTTGAAATTTTCCTTTCTTGTAGAATGCTCTCTTTGCATGCTTTTGTGAACGTAAGGTCAAGCACTTCCAATATTTCCTTCATCTTTACTTCAATGTTTTATTTTTGCTTGAGGACAAGCAAAAGCTTAAGTGTGGGGGAGTTTGATGAGTGCTTGTGTGTTAAGAATGCGAAGTATTCTTTCCTTATGATGAGCATTACTTTTATCAGGTTTTAGTGCTAATACTTGTGCATTTGTGTTACTTTTATGTATGTAGTGTTCTGAAGCCAAATGTTGAATAAAGAAGCCAATGTAGATCGTGAATGCACTATTTGGATGAAATCTTGGGAAGGAACAAACGCATAGACATAAGTCAGGCTCAAGATATGAGAATGTATGCCAACCTCCATGTATTTAAGCTAGTACAATGATTTGTAGTGGCACAGAGACAGTCACATTTGAGTATCCCGATTTGTACATTGATAGGAAGATTTTCATCAATTAGGTTGTTTATTGAAGAAGCGATGTGATCTACGGCATAAACATGTGCCCATTTATGTTACCTCGATGAAAAACATTGATTCAGCAATGTTTCTAACAGGTACTGTAGCAATTTAATGTAGCAGGTACTGTTTACCACCGGTTGAAAATGTGATTTCAAGAGAATCCACACGGGTGTGTGGAAATTACATAGGGGCGTGTGGAACATCCACAGGCCCGTGTGGATGCCCGATTCCAACCCTTTAAAGAAGCAATTCAGCCCGATTTCAACATCTTTCTTTCCATCTCTTCTCCAACTTTTGAGAGGCTTACGGCTAAGGTTTAGAGAGGTACTGGCAAGGCTTTTCAAGTGGTTCTATGGCTTCGACACTATGCTCCACTTGGAAGAAGGTTATTGGGGGAGCTTTCGTCGGCACCGATCCGGCGAGGTGTGCCCTAGGTCGGATGACTTCAGAGTGGGTTTTTCTATGGACTACTTGCTTTTACTTTCGATTTTATTATTGATTATATCTTGCTCCATGGAGAGCTATGCCCCTAGTTTGACTTGGATTTGTGAACCCTAGCATGTATTTGTTTCATTAAACCTTTTATTATTCCTTCCTTAACTGATGTTTTAATTGAGTTCCAATCTTGAATGTATGATTGATTAAATACTCCTTTAGAGTGACACTAGGGTTGAGAGTTCACATTGGTAACCCTTGTGAGGTAGTAACACACCATGAGAGTTAGACAAAGCTAGATTAGAGAGGGTCAAGAGAGTGAGTCGAGAGGTAGCAGAGCGTCCCCTTTCCCCTCCGACATGATTTATCCTACCTCCATTTCCTTGAGTTATTTGCGGTCACAATAGAGTGAAGTACTAGAGAATGAAATCCACTTGGGCTTAGTTGCGGGAGCTACAGAGTGAAGCATTAAAGTGAACTCTAATATCTGGGGCTTAATTGTGACTAAGGGCCTTTCACTAGGACCAAAGGGTTAGGTCTACATATAGGAATAGGGTTTATCACTTGGAATCCCTAGAACTCAATGCAACTCTATACAGTGTGAGGTGTTGAGACTGTTCGATTTCCACGACTTATTATAGAGTTAGTCACGGTTGACCTTAGATTTGGGACCGTGTATTGTAGGATCTTCATGACTCATTAATGTATTAGTTAGGAAGCATAATAGTTGGTTTTGCACTTGAAACGATTATCCTAGGTGGAACAACATCCGAGTACCCCACTTCTATCGATTGCCTTATCTCTCACTAACTTGTACCTCTTGATCTTGTTTCTTTTATTCTTGTTTACATTACACCTTATCAACACAATCATTGTTCGTCTTCACTTGGTTAAGTAGTAACTTAATTATCTTTACTCCCTATTCCCTATAGACGCAATACCCCACTCACCTGGGAATTTATTACTCGACAAACTCGTGCACTTGCTAGGCACATGCAAGGGGCGTTGTCAGTCTGCCCCTGTGGGTCAGGCACACACCCGTGTTGAGGTATTTAGAAGCATTGAGTGTTTTCCCGAGAGCACACAGAGGCGTGCATTTGGCCCTGTGGGTCTCTCTTTCGGAGTCACACCGGCGTGTGTAATTTTGACACCCCCGTGTGGATGTGTAAAATTCCAAGAGACGCTGGTTTTCCTTAAAATCTCTTCATGTTTCCTCCTCATTACACTTTCAATCTCTCAGAGAACACTCTTAATCATTCTCCTGACCTCGCACCACTAGTTTAGAAGGATTTTTACTTGATTTTCTGACCGATTTTGAAGTTTTCATATTCATCTCATCAGTAAGCCTTTAACCCCACTTTTATTCACCATTTCTTATTTTTATTGGATTAAAGCTGGTGGTTGTTCTTCAATTTTACTCTAGAAGGGTAATTGCATTCTTAGAAGTAGTTTAGGAATGTCCTGGAGATGTAATTTCAAATTATTGGTACACAGCCGTGCGATTTTCACGCCCCACGAATCCACACGGGCGTGGGGAATTTCCACATGACTGTGTGGATTTCTGCAGTCTTACTTTGTGAACTTCATTGATCATTTCTTCTTTATCTTTTGTAGATACGCCACCTCGTTCGAAGAAGCAAGATGGTAAGTGTCCTAGGGAGACTTCACCTGAGTTGGAGCATATTGAGTTTTCAATTCATGAGCATCAGAGTCGATTTGAGCGGTTATCGAGACTTAGTTTGGATAGTCTCGCTTCATGGACTTGAGTGCACTAAGAGAGATTCAGCGAGGTGATGAGTTGGCTGATAAGATTGATGAGCTACTGGGCGTTGGAAGCTGAAGGAGATTATTATCAATCCGAGACCCAGCTATCTGCACATTGATGTTGGTGGTATTAGCATCCTTCGAGTTTGATCAGTCGTACTGGAGATTTAACAGGGTCGATGTCATACGAGTTCAGAGCATTTGGACACCAATTCAGCATGAGTGTCACTGAGTTTTCAGTTCGTATGGGCTTGTATGACAAGATATATATAGATACGAAGGAGTATGGTTATTTACTGACAGATTACCTTGACGCACTAACCCCACAACGAGCATATAGAGCTTTATGTGGATAGGGACAGTATCAGCCAGATGTGTCCAATGCCACGTGGCTGTCCCGGCCGAGTTACCGATACTTACACTCGGTTCTTAGTAGATCTATGAATGGCCGAGGCGATAACACAAGTGTTTTGAGCCGGCAGGAGTTACTTTATTTATATTCCACAGTCTAGAGCATGTCGAATCACCTAGGGCACATAGTCGCAGATTACCTGATGCACCAGCTTCAATATGCGAGAGTGGGAGTATTATTCTCTGGTCCTTACATCACTAGACTCATCCTGGAGATGGGACTATTAGACGCTATCCGTGGTGCTAAAAAGATGATCGTTCCCTCTCCTCTCGGCCTGGATATGATGAGGATGATGGGGTTAGTGCGCAGATATGGGCCTGGAGTATATATTCTAGCTGTGCCTACCCCAGAGACAGCCGACGGAGACCGAGGCGCCACCTGCAGTACATGAGCCGCCTCTAGTGCGCCTATTTTCTCCTTCTTGAGCGTATGATCATTTTGAGACGCTGGAGAGTGCTGTAGGGGTGCTTTGGACCGAGATCACCTAGGTCCGTGCTACACAGGTTGCATAGTATGCTGAGGTGATGGCACGTCTTGACGCTCTATAGTAGTTATTCGAGCGAGACATCGTCTCACCCTTTTTCATGAGATCCCGGACCCCTCAGGCTCTTCCAACATCATCATCACTAGATCCATCTGCACCATTTGATTTGGTACCAGTAGTAGCAGAGCTCACAATTGATGACATCGACACTTGATGCATCTTTCATTTCTTTACTTTTTCATTACCTTTTGGACTTGTATTCCTCAGATAGGATCTTTTTTCTTAGTTTATCTTTTATTTTATCTCGAGTTGTATTTCATGAATGCACTATTTGATGAAATCTTGGAAGGAGCAAACGCGAAGACACAAGTTGGTCTCAAAGATACGTGAATGTGTTCCAACCTCCAAGAATTCAAGCAATTATAATGAGTTGTAGGGCACGATGGCAGTCACATTTGCATATTCCAACTTGTGCAATGATAGCAAGATCTTCACCTATGAGGCCTTTTATTAAAGAAATGACACAATCTACGGCATAGACGTGTGCCCGTTTATGTTGCCTCGATGAAAAATGTGGAATAGATAGTATTTTGGCAGAGTACCGTAGAAGGTTATTACAGCAAAACACTGTAGTAATTTACTATAGTAGCTACTGTTCACAGCCCACTAAAAATAAGAATTCCAGAGAATCCACACGCCCGTGTGAAATTTCCACAGGGGCGTGTGGAAAATCCACAGAGCGTGTGGATGCCCGATTCCAACCTAATTAAAGCCGCAATTTAGGCCGATTTCAGTATCTTTCTTTCCATCTTTCTCCATCTTTTGAGAGGCGTACGGCAAGGGTTTGGAGTGTTATTGGCATGGCTTTTGGAGTGGTTCTACTGCTTCAACACTGTGATTCTCTTGGAAGATAGTTATTGGGGGAGCTTTCGTCGGCACCGATCTGGGGAGGTGTGCAATAGGTTTGACAAGTGGACCTTTGGAGAGGACGAGGCTACTCCACAAGACTATTGACATGAATACCGAGGGGGTTTTTTATGGATTTTATGTTTTTACTTTCGATTGCACTATTGATTGTATCTTGCTCCATGGAGAGTTAAATCCCCTAGTGGGTACTTGGATTTGTGAACCCTAGGATGTATTTGTTTCATTAACCTTTTATTATGCTTTCCTTAATTGAAGTTTTAATAGAGTTCCAATCGTGAGATCTTGCTAAATGATTTCTCCCTTAGAGTGACATTAGGGTTGAAAGTTCACATTGGTAATCCTTGTGAGTGAGTGACACACCATGAGGGTTAGACAAAGCTAGATTAGAGAGGGTCGAGAGGTAGCGAAGTATCCCTTTTCCCCTCTGATGTGATTTATCCTACCTCCATTTCCTAGAGTTCTCTGCGGTCACAATAGAGTGAAGTACTAAGAGAGGAACTTTACTGGGGCTTAGTTACGCGAGCAAAAGAGTGAAACATTGAAGTAATCCTTAGTATCTATGGCTTAATTGTGACTAGGGCCCATTTTGCCTGAATTAAAAGCTTAGATCTATATATAGGAATAGGGTTTATCACCTGGTATACCTAAAGCATCTTGCAACTTCACACAGCGTGAGGTGATGAGATTGTCTGATTTCTCCGCCGGGGCATAGTGTAGAGTAACGGTTGATCTTAGGTTTGGGACCGTGTATCTTAGGATGTCCACGACTCATTGAGCATTAGTTAGGAAGCATAATAGTTGGTCTTGCACTTGAAGCAATAATCCTAGGCAAAATAATATCCGAGTACCCCACTTCATATTGATTGGCTTTCCTCTCAATTATTTGTGCATCTCTTCCTTGTTTCTGTTTTGCTTACATTACATCTTATTAACACAATCATTGTTTCATCTTTGCTTGGTTAAGTAGCAACTTGAGTGTTTTTATTCTCTACTCCCTGTGGATATGATATCCACTCACCTGGGATTTATTACTTCGACAAACCCGTGCACTTGCGGGTCACACACAAGGGGAGTTGTCACACTTGAAGCAGTAATCCTAGGGGGAATAATGTCTGAGTGCCCCTCTTTCCATCGATTGCCTTACCTCTCATTTTATCTCCCCTCTCTTTCTTACTTTCTTATTGCTATTTGCATTGATTCTTGTTCACACCACTATTGATTCATCTTCACTTTAGTTAAATAGTAATCTTTGTGTTTCTGATCACTATTTCTTGTGGATACGATATGCCACTCACCTGGGTATTATTACATCGCCAAACCTGTGCACTTCGGGTCAAACGGAAAGGGTGTGTCAAGTTTTTAGCACCGTTTCTAGGGAATAGCCGGTTTAGAAACACTTTGCACTTTGCTATTTTAGCTATTCATCATTCTTTCTATTTCCCATTCTCTTGTTTTTCTCTCTTTGGTTGTAGCTCTAGGTTATGACCTGAGAGAACGCTTTGACTTTGGTTGAAGAAGAACCTGAACTTGAACAAACACTTAGCAGAAGGGATAAAAAACCTGTGTAAGAACAGAATCAACCAGCTGAGGTAGAATGTGAAGGGTCAGAAAATGTGGCAGTAGAGGACACTATCAGATTATGTCAGACCCACAATTTTTGGAACACAATCGAGTATTGTGTGGCTACCGGTTACAGCTCAGAATTTTGAGCTAAAGCTAGCATTCATCTAGATGATACAGCAGTTGGCACAATTTAATGGTTTGGCCGATGAGGATCCAAACAATCACATAGAGAACTTCTTGGAAGTGTGCGACATGCTCAAGATCAATGGTGTTACGGATGATGCTATAAGATTGAGGGCCTTCCCATTTTCCCTGAAGGGGAGAGCAAAGTAGTGGCTACACTCATTACCTAGAGCATCAATAACCACATGGGAGGAGATGGTAGAAGCCTTTCTTACCCGATATTTCTCTCCTCAAAAATCTATGAAGCTAAGGAATGAGATTTCTTCCTTTGTGCAAATGGTATTGGAGTCTCTATTTGAGATGTGGGATAGGTTCAAGGAACTTTTGTGGAAATGTCCTCAACATGGGTTCCCCGAGTGGATGATCATTCAAACATTTTACAATGGTTTGAACCCAAGAACACGACAGTTACTTGATGCAGCAACAAGTGGTACCTTAGGAAGCAAGACCCCTGAAGAAGCCTGATATCTCATCGAAGACATAGCCATGAATAGCTACCAGTGGAACACAAGTGATAGAAAGAAGATAGCCGGACTTCATTAGATAGATACAGTTACTTCATTTGCGGCCCAAGTTGAGTTAATAAGCAAGAAGTTGGATACTCTAACTTCTCCTAGAGTGGCGGCCTTGCACCGGGTGTGGGGGAGGACATGCTTTATCTGATTGCCCTATTTCTATTAGTGGTACATCCTCGGTAGAGCAAGTGGATTTTGTGGGCAATGTGATGAGAGGCCAAGGGAATCCATATAACAACACCTACAATCCGGATTAGAGGAGCCATCCCAATCTTTTATGTAGTAATCATGGGAAACAAAAGGCCGTGGTACCACTAGGTTTCCAACAACAATAACCCCCGAACATGGAGAATCAAGTTCCAAGCTTGTTGACCCGGATGACCGATCTAAAGAATGTTTTGACCCGATTCTTCCATTCATCAGAAACAAGGTTTCAGTCAGTTAAAGCTACACTTCACAACCACACCGTGTCATTGCACAATCTAGAAAATCAAGTGGTGCAAATTCCGAAATCGTTATCAGAGAGACCGCAAGGAAACTTGCCTAGTAACACCGAGACTAATCCTAGAGAACATGTGAAGGCAATCACTTTGAGAAGTACCCGTGAGGTTAAAGGTATGCTTCCGAGTGAGAAGACCAATGTTGAAGCACCCGAGGTCATGGAGGTTGAGGAAAGAGTAAACAAGGAGAAAGAGGTGGCACCCCCACCTTACAAGCCAAAAATCCCTTACCCTTCAAGATTGAAGAATGACAAAAATGATGAGCAATGCAAAAGGTTCTTGGGTCTATTCATGCAATTACACATCAACATTTCTTTGGTGGAGACGTTATCTCAAATGCCTAGGTATGCAAAGTTTTTGAAGGATCTTTTGACTAACAAGAGGAAGTTAGAGGAAAGTGCATCGGTAATCTTAGATGCTTTATTTCGGCGGTGTTGCAAAAGAATATGCCGAATAAGAAGAAAGACCCTGGAAGCTTTGTTATTCCATGCAACATTGGTAATATGGGTGAAGAGATGGCAATAGCAGATTCTGGGGATAATGGAGTGCAGAGTGATCTGTGAACACTGTGACATTAGATAGGATGAGATATGGTCTAAATTTATCAAAAGCAAATACCACTGCTAATAATTCCTTTTCGGTAGTGGTGTAGTTCTCTTCTGCACTTGTGAGAGTCTTGCTAGTGTAATAGATTGGTTGAAATTGCTTGCTTCTCCTCTGACCCAAAATCGCTCGCACTGCATAATCACTAGCATCACACATTACTTCGAACGGCTCATCCCACTTCGGTGTTTACAGAATTGGAGCTTGCACTAACTTTTCTTTCAACGTATTTAATGTATTCCGATAGTCATTTCCAAAATCAAAAGGGGTATCCTTCTCCATGAGTTTGGTTAACGGTTGGGAGATCTTCGAAAAGTCCTTGACCTTCTGTAAAAACCTGCATGACCCAAGAAACTGCAGATCCCTTTTACATTCATAGGCGGGGGAAGCTTTTCAATTATCTCAATCTTCGCCTTATCCACCTCCATACCGGTGATAAATGCTTGAGTCGACATATTTTTATATATGTTTTACATGCATTGAGCATCATTTTTACTATGGTTTATGTCTCATATTGTGTATTTGGTGTTCTTTTATGCATATAGGTTGTGAATGCCTTGAAGAGTAAAAAGGAAGCAAAGATGGGCTATAAAGACATAATGTTGGGAGTTCTTGTTCAATTCAAGAACCAAGACACGAGAGGAGTTTATAAACGTGGAGATGTGTGCCAACTTCCAAGAAGATTCAAGTCAATTAACTAGTTGGAAGGGCACAAAGGCAGCCACATCTTCATGTTTCTTCTCTTTGTGAAGATTGCAAGACCTCTCAAAGATACATCGATGAAGAAAAGTTTTATAGCCTACCACATGGACGTGTGCCCGGACATGTGGCCTCAAGAGAAGAGTGATTGGACTGCGTTGTGTAAAAAGCATTGTATCAAAATTACTGTAGCAACATTGTACCAAAATTACTGTTCACGCGCCCTCGTGGAAGTTCCATGCGCCCGCGTGAAAATTTATGCAGCCCACATGGCCGCATGGAAAATCCACACGGGCGCGTGAGGCCACGTGACAGGCGCGATCTAAGTCCTATAAATAGCCGTTTTGCCCTATTCTTTCTCATCTTTTGTGCGGCTCTTGATTGGTGAGACGGCTAGGGTTTGGAGAGGAGGTCTTTACGGCTTTGGAGGCACTTCGTCACCAACTTTGATCGATTCCTCCTCCGTCATAGCATCAAGGAAGCCACCGGTGAACCTAGCTTCGGAGTGGGTCTTTCAAGACATCGAAGCTCTCTATCAAGGCCATCAGTTCATATATAAGGGGGTTTATTTCTATGGTTTTAATGTACTTTCATTCATTGATGGTGTATTTTGTATGTTGCTCCATGGAGAGCTAAAACTCTAGAGGGTATTTCGGATTGTGAACCCTACGATTCTCATCTTTTTGTGGATTTGCTTAGTGTTTCAATTTAATCCGAGTTTGATTAAGTTTTAATCTTGTATTCTCATTGCTTGCTTGTTTAATTAATCCTTGTGGTTGATTGGATTTGCATGATTTGTTACTTTGATGTGAGAGAGGTCTCCATTAGAGTTAGAACTTCAAGGTTAAAGAGGGTTGAGAGGGTGAGTCATGAGATAGTGGAGTGTCCCCTCTCCCTTCCGATTGAGTGTATTCTATCTCCGTTCCTAAAGCTCTATGCAACCATATTTGGTGTGAGGAATGAGATTGAGAGATTTCTCCACCGAGACCTTGTAGGATGTTAGGATCCTTCGCCGGGAATTAGGGTTGGATCAATCTTTAGGAATCAGATACAACTCTTGGAATCCCTAGAGTACTTTGCAGTCATATGTGGTGTGAGGTGTTGAGGTTGAGCAATTTCTCCACCGGGACCTCGTAGGGGACTAGTATCGGTGATCGGGAGGCCGGATCTGATTATATTTGGATTTTCACAACTTAACTTACTCATCATAGAAACACTTTGCTTATTCGGTACCTAATACCTGAATCCTAGGGGGAGCATTGCCCGAATACCCCACTTTTACTGATTGAGATCTCCATCCATTTTACCCTTGCATATTTGTCTCCGGTATTCATTTCTTCGCACATTAGATCACCACACCTTTCCATTTATCATTAGGTTAGAAAGAAGAGAAGAAGTTATTACTAGTAGCCCTGTTCCCTGTGGATTCGACTACCCACTCACCGGGGTAATTATTACTTCGACACCCGTGCACTTGCGGTTTACACGCATATTTGGACACGTGTCAACCGGCCTAGGAAATATTATGTCCAAGGACAATGCCCTCTTGTACCATAAAATGACACTTCTCCCAGTTGAGGACGAGATTCGTCTCTTCACATCTCACTAAAACTCTTTCCAAATTATTTAAGCAAGCATCGAAAGAGTCCCCGAATACTGAAAAATCATCCATAAAAACTTCCATAATATCTTCGAGAAAGTCATCAAAAATGGCCGTCATGCAGCGTTGGAATGTTGCAGGAGCGTTACACAGCTCGAAAGGCATTCTTCTGTAAGCAAAAGTACCATAAGAGCAAGTAAATGTGGTTTTCTCCTGATCCTCTAGAGCTATTGGGATTTGAAAGTATCCCGACATGCCATCAAGGAAACAGTAGAAATGATGCCCTGCTAGTCGTTCCAACATTTGGTCAATAAATGGCAAAGGAAAGTGATATTTCCGAGTGACGTCATTCAGTCTCCTATAGTCAATGCAAACTCGCCAACTAGTAACTGTCCTAGTGGGGATTGACTCATTCTTTTCATTCTTCACCACTGTCATTCCTCCTTTTTTCGGGACAACTTGGGTTGGGCTCACCCACTTTCTATCTGATATGGGATAGATGATTCCCGCATCCAAAAGTTTTATTACTTCCGCCTTAACAACTTCTTTCATATTCGGGTTAAATCTTCGCTGAGGTTGGATCACAGATTTGTAGTCATCCTCCATTAGGATCTTATGAGTGCAGAATGATGGGTTTATACCCCTAATATCTGAGATTTTCCATGCAATAGCTGATTTGTGCTTTTTCAACATGCTAACAAGCTTATCCTTCTGCTCCACAGACAAGTTTGAAGCTACAATCAGAGGGAGTTTAGAGTCCTCCATTAAGAATGCATATTCCAAATGTGTTGGAAGAGTTTTAAGCTCAAGTTATGGTGGTTCAACAATTGATGGGTGTAAGCCGCCCTCCTTCAATTTATCAATCTCCTCGAAATCATTTGCCTCATGTTCACAGTTATTCTTCTCCTCTTCTAACTGGGTACCTATCTCTTCACAATCTACAACAGATATCAGCGTGTCCATTCCACATAATTCTACTCTTGAAATAGTAACCCCAACTGAAAAGAGTTCCTGCCTCTGGTCTTGACAGGAAAAATCAAACTGAGCAAGTATTCTTTGTACACTTTCCTCCAACTGGTCACTCATTGACGCCGACGTGGATTCCTCAAAATGATTTATCACATTATCTAATTCACCATCTTGCCCTTGAATCCTTGCGATGTACTGTTCAACCAATTCTTCTATTAGCTGTTGAGTTGTACACTGCTCATTGTGAGAAGAACACAGCATGTCATGCCATGCAATTGTTTGAACTTTCTGCTCCACGTGTTCAACCATTCTCATGATAGTATCAAATGATTCAAACATGTTAATCATTTCCTACAATAAAAAAGATTAAGGAAACGTCAGAACAATGATAGAATGAGAAGATAGGAAAAAGAAATCAGAGCGATAATAGAATAAGAAATTATGAAATAGAATATATGGTGAAATAGCTAAGAAAACAAAATGCAAAATATCTTTAAACGCCTAGCTCCCCGGCAACGGCGCCAAAAACTTGACAAGGTCCCCTTGCGTATATCCCGCAAGTGCACGGGTTTGTCGAAGTAATAATCCCGGGTGAGCGGGTATCGAATCCACAAGGAGTAGGGAATAAAAATACTTAATTCGATTCTTAGCTATGTAAAAGATCAATGATGATAAGTGTGATAATGATTCAATTCTCAACAGTAAAAGCAACAAGTAAGAGAGTAAAAGTAAACAAGGGAGGTAAGGCAATCGATAAAGATGGGGTACCCGGATAATGCTCCACCTAGGATAATTGTTTCAAGTGCAAGAACCCTAGGGATTCCAAGTGATAAATCTCTTCCTAATTTTAGACCTAACCCTTTGGTCCAGGTGGAAGGTCCCTAACCACAATTGAGCCCTAGATACTAAGATCACCTCAACGCTTCACTCCGTTGCACGCGCAACTACGCCCCAGCGGAAGTTCATCCCTTAGACCATTCACTCTATTATGGCCACAAAGAACTCGAGGAACGGAGGTAGAATCTATCACGCCGGAAGGGAAAGGGGATGCTCCTTTACCTCTCGACTCACCCTCTCAACCCTCTCCAACCTAGCTTTGTCTAACGCTAGTGGTGTGTCACTCACTCACAAGGTTACCAACAAGAACTCTCAACCCTAGTGTCACTCTAGGGGAAATGTTCATACAATCAAGCATTCAAGGTTGGAACTGACCATAAACATCAATTTATTGAAAGCATAATAAAGAGGTTCAAAGAAACAAATACATCCTAGGGTTCACAATACCCGAGTACCCACTCGGGGTTTAGCTCTCCATGGAGCTAAGTACTATCAAAGAAATAGAATGTAAAAGCAATGAATCCATAAACAAACCCCTCGATAGTCATGTCGATGGTCTTGTGGAAAGTCCTCTACTCGTCCTCCAAGGATTCCCTTGTCTGGTATAGGATACTCCTCGACGGAAGCTCCCCTACCAACCTTCTTCCTAAGGAATGATGATGTCGGAGCCGTAGAACCTCTCTAAAACCTTGGCCAATACCCCTCGAAACCCTAGCCGAAGCTCTCTCTCAAGTTGGAGAAAAGATGGAGAAAAGAATACTCAAATAGAGGCTGATTCGGCTTTAAAAAGGGCTAGAATCGAGCGACTACACGGGTGTGGAAGCTTCACGCGCCCGTGGGGAATTTCCACACGGGCGTGGATAAATTCCACACGCCCGGGTGGATCCTATGAACTCCGGTTTTCTCGGCGGCTGTGAACAGTGCTACTACAGTACTTTCTACCGCATTTCTACAGTACTCTTCTACAGTATTCGACCTGAATTGCTTCCCGAATCCATACTTTCATCGGAGTAACGCAAACAGGCACACGTTCACGTCGTGGATCACTTGCATCTTCAATGATAGGCACGTTGGTGAAGCTCTTGTTCTATGTGCATAAGTCGGAATGCTCGAGTGTGACTGCCTTTGTGGCCCTCCAAATGGATGTGCCAACTCAAATACGAGGAGGTTGGCACACACTCTAGCATCTCACATCGACCTATGTCTTCGCGTTTGAACCTTAGCAAGATTTCCTCCAAAATCGGTGCATTGTAATCCACATTGGCTTCTTTCCTTCATACTTGGCCTCACAACCCTACCTGCACGAAAGTAACATAAAAACACATATTAGTGTAAAAACCTGAGAAAAGTAATGCTCAACATAAGGAATGAACGCTTTGCATTCACATCGCACAAGCACTTATCAACTCCCTACTCTCTATGGATACGATACCCACTCATCTGGGATTATTACTTTGATGACCCTGTGCACTTGCGGGACTGACACAAGGGGTGATCGTCAAGTTTTTGGTGCTGTTGCTTGGGAGTAGGCGTTTAGAGATACTTTGCACTTTGTTTTCTTAGCTATTCATTCATTCAGTCTATTTTACATCTTCTTTTCTATCATCGTTCTGATTTCTTTTTCTTTGATTACAGAAAAATGATTGACATACCCGAGTTTTTCGACTCTATCAAGGGAATGTTTGAAAGTGTGGAACAAAAAAGTTCAACTGTTTGCAGTACAGGACACACCGTGTTACTATCCGTAAGAGCAATACACTACCCCACAGCCCGTGGAAGAGTCAGTTGAAGAATACATTGGCAGAATTCAAGGGTAGAACTGTGAATTAAATAGTGTGATAGAGCAGTTTGAGAGACTTCATTGGTCTCGACGAGTGATCACTTAGAAGAAATGTTTGGAGAGAGTCCTTGCTCAGTTCGATTAGTGGTATCATGCACAAAGGCAGGAACTTTTCTCTGTGGGAGTGTCGATGTCAGGAAGGGGTATTTGTGGAATGGAAGCGTTGAATGCCGTTGAAGATCATACAGAAACACATTTACAAGTGGAAGAAGGGAAGAGTGACTATGAACACGAGGAGAATAATTTTGACGAGATTGACAGGTTGAAGGAGAGCAAGTTGCGCCTGTCAATTGATGAACCACCAGAACTAGAGCTTAAAACCTTGCCAGCACATTTGGAGTATGCCTTCTTGATGGAAGAATCTAAACTCCAAGTGATTGTGGCTTCAAACTTATCTGTGGACCAAAAGGAAAAGCTAGTTAGCATGTTGAAAAGGCACAAATCGGCTATTGCATGGAAAATTTCAGACATTAAGGGCATTAATCTGTCATTCTGCACTCATAAAATCCTAATGGAGGATGACTACAAATCTGTGATCCAACCTCAGTGAAGGTTAAATCCAAATATGAAAAAAGTTGTCATGATGGAGGTGGTGAAGCTCCTAGATGTAGCGATCATCTATTGGATGACTTCTCAGTGTTCGGAGACTCTTTTGGTGCTTGTTTAAAGAATTTGGAGAGAGTGTTAGTGAGATGTGAAGAAACGAATCTCATCCTCAATTGGGAGAATTGTCACTTTATGGTCAAAGAAGGCATTGTCCTTGGACATAAGATATCCCAAGCAGGTATGGAGGTGGATAAGGCGAAGATCAAGGTCATCAAAAAGCTTCCTCCACCTACAAATGTGAAAGGGATTCACAGTTTCTTGGGACATGCCAGTTTTTACAGAAGGTTTATTAAGGACTTCTTGAAGATCACCCAACCGTTGACCAAAGTTATAGAGAAGGATGCCCTTTTTGATTTTGGGAATGACTATCTGAGTGCGTTTAATTTGTTGAAAGAAAGATTAGTGCAAGCCCCAATTTTGACAATACCAGATTGGAATGAACCTTTTGAGCTAATGTTTGATGCAAGTGACTATGCCGTGGGAGTAGTTTTGGGGCAAAGGAAAAATAAGCATTTTCGATCAATCTATTATGCTAGCAAGACTCTCACAAGTGCTCAAGAGAATTATACAACCATTGAAAAGGAGTTATTAGCAGTGGTGTTTACCTTTGACAAGTTCAGACCGTATCTCATTCTATCTAGGGGCACAATATTCACAGATCACTTGGCACTTCGTTATCTCATGAACAAGGTGGACACAAAGCCCAGATTGATTCACTGGATTTTATTGTTACAAGAATTTGATATGGAAATAAAAGATAAAAAAGGAACCGAGAATGTGGTTGCTGATTACCTTTAAAGATTGGAAGGTTGTGAGGGGCAAGAGCCGGTAAACAAGGAAATCAATGACTTCTTTCCTAAAGAACATCTGTATGTAGTACAAGGATTAGAGTCGGAGGATACTCCATGGTTCGCAGAGGATACTCCATGGTTCACAGATTTTCCAAACTATTTATCAGGAAAGGTACTGAAGCAGGGTCTCAATTTTCAACAGAAGAAAAAGTTTTTCAGTAACTTGAAGAACTGTTTTTGGGAGGATAACTACCTGTTCCGTATTTGTGCAGATCATGTGGTTCTAAGTTGTGTTTCAAGGGAGGAAGGTTGGAGCATTATTGCTCATTGTCATTCGGGTCTCCTTAGGGGGCATTATGCTTCAAACCGAACTGCTAAGAAAGTCTTGGCTGCTGGGTTCTATTGGCCAACTTTATTCCAGGATGTTTATCAATTTGTTCTATAATGTGGCAGTTGTCAGAGGGCTAGAAACTTATCTGGAAGAGATGAGATGCCTCCAAATCCAATGCAGTTTTGTGAGGTGTTCGATGTATGGGGAATTGATTTCATGGGACTGTTTCTGAAGTCCAATGGCAATCAATACATTTTGGTAGCAGTTGACTATGTTTCTAAATGGGTGAAAGCCCAAGCTCTCCCAACTAATGATGCAAGAACCATGGTGAAATTTCTGAAGAGGTTGTTTACTCGATTTGGGGCTCCAAGAATCATCATTAGCGATCATGGAACCCATTTTTACAACACATAGTTTGTGAAAGTGTTGAAACCTTATGGAGTGCATCATTGTCTTACAACCCGCTATCACCCACAAACAAGTGGATAAGTGGAAGTCACAAACAAAGAGCTTAAGAGGATCTTTACCAAATCCATGGAACAAGGAAAGCGGGATTGGTCGGAATGATTAGATGACACACTTTGGGCTCATCGAACAGCAAACAAAACTCCAATAGGGACAACTCCCTATAATTTGGTGTATGGAAAATCTTGTCACTTGTCGGTGGAATTAGAGCATAAAGCATATTGGGCAATAAAGGCAATGAATCTTGACTTGAGCAAATCGGGGGAGCAAAGAATGTTACATCTCAATGAGCTAGATGAATGGAGGATGAAAGCATATGAGAATGCATGAATATATAACGAAAGAATTTGGAAGTGGCATGACAAGCACATTAAGAATCCGAAAGAGTTTAAACTGGGTGGTCAGGTGTTACTATTTAATTCTTATCTACGATTTTTTCCGGGGAAGCTCAAGTCTAGATGGTTTGCCCCTTATACAGTAACTGAAGTTTCATCTCATGGAGCTATTGAGATTACCTATCCGGAGAAGGGCACATTCAAGGTGAATGGACATAGGCTGAAACTATACTTTGGAGGGGAGGTTAGTAATGATGAAAAGGAAGTTTTTTTCCTTCATAAGCCCCCATAAGGTAAGACAAAGTGCATCAATCTTAGTGACGTAAAACAAGCGCTTCTTGGGAGGCAACCCAAGTTTTTACTATTTTTGTAGCTTAGTAGTTTAATAGATTACTGTTTGGTTAAATATATTGTTGAGTATTGGTGTTTTGACTTTTATATTCTTTTGCTGTAATTTTATTGTGGGTTTTAATTTCACCATGTGCTTTCATGTAAATTTGACGAAGTTTTAGTCATTTGAGCTATTTCTCATGTTTTTCACTAGTATAATTTGAATATTAGGGCAGGCTCTGAGTGTGTAAACATGTTCAGAAATTTTCTATAAAGCCTGCAGAGTTTTCTAAGGTATCCAGAGAAAACACACAGGCATGTGGAATTAACGCACGCCCATGGATTTGCATTGCAAGCTCATCCAGAGAAGGCACAGGGGCGTGGACTCGCCCTTGTGAATGACCTTGTGATTTTCACACGCCCTTGGGTAATTTCCACATGGGCGTGTGGTTTCCTGCAGAGAGTTAGTAATCTTTCCCGAGGGCACACAGGGGCGTGGACTCGACCTTGTGGGCAAACCCTGTGACAAATGCACTGGGCGTAGGTATTTTCTATACGCCCGTGTGGATCTCTGCAGAGGAGCTCTCTTCATCCTAAGAAGACACAAGGGTGTGCGCTTGCCCCTGTGAATTGGGCCTTAGAATATCCACGCCCGCGGGGAATTCCCACACGGGCGTGTGAAACACTTGGAAATTTTTCTCGGATGTCCAGAGAAGCCACAGGGGTGAGCGGCTGTTCATGTGAGTTGGGCGCACGGGCGTGGGTATTATCCGCACGCCCATGTGGTTGTGTTCAGGAAAGTTGAGTGTTTTCTCGAGAGCGCATAGGGGCGTGCGACTGCCCCTATGAGCCCTCTTGTGGATGCGCACGGGCGTGGGTAATCTATGCACGCCCGTGTGGAACTCCATGAATAAAAAGGCTGCGTTTTCTCTTGATAAATCGCTTACACCCTATTCATTAGCAGGCCTTCAACCACTCCGAAAACACTCTCGGCCTTTCTCTCGACCTCCCATTGTCGGTTTCTGGGTCGATTGATTGAGTATTTCGCCGATTTCAAGGGACCTTAGTTTCATCTCATCGGTAAACCCTTGTTTTCTCTCATTCCCGATTTTCTTTGATTCTATTCAACCTCTTCTGATTAAACTAGTTAATGCACCTCGGTTTCTGCCTAGAATGGTTATGATTTGTTTTAGATGAGCTTTGGAAGCAAGGTAGGGTTCCAATTGTCATAAGGGGGCCGTGCGCTTGTCACACCCCGTGAATTCACACGGGCGTGTAGAATTCCTGCAAGCCCATGTAGGATTCCTGCAATATTGAGTTATGAAATGAATTTGATTGATTTCCCTTCTAATACATGCAGGAATGGCTCCCAGATCAAAGAAGTCAGTTGGTAAGCATCCTAGAGAGCCTACTCTTGTGCCGGAAAGAATGGAATTTACACTTCCCGAGCATCGAGCTCGATTTGAGTGACTAGAGAAACTCAAGTTTGGTCAGACGCGAATCCCAGATGTAAGCTTACTTAGGACGGTGCGACAAGCACATGACATAGCTGATGAGGTCGATAAGTTTCTATTGGTGGGTAGTTGGTGCAAGCTATTGATGATTCGTGACCCTACTATCTGCCTACTCACATTAGAGGTGCTAGCCTCATTCGATTTTGACCGCTTTAATGCTCATTTTGATAGTGTTGGTGCCATTTAATTAAGAGCTTTTGGGCAGCATCATAGTATGAGCGTCACACAGTTCTCAGTCGGACTTGGTTTATATGATGAGGAGTACATTGAGACGGAGGAGTATGAGGCTTTCCAAATTGACATGGATGGAGGCTTAAATCCCCAGGAGGCATATAAAATATTATGTGGTAAGGGGCGATATACACTAGGAGTGTCGAAAGTTTCATGCATATCTCGCCCTAGTTACAGATATCTTCACGCCATCTTGAGTAGGTCGGTGAATGGCCACGGCAATAGCATGGGAGTTCTAAGCAAGCAGGAACTTTTCTATTTATACTCCATGGTACGGAACAAACCAGTTCATGTATGACACATTTTAGCAGAATATCTGAAGCATCAAGGACAGTATCCTAGGGTGAGTGTCATTTTCTCGGGCCCATACATTACTAGACTCATTTTGGGAATGGGCCTATGAGACAAATCAGAGGGGCCGAGAAGACGACAATACCTGCACCCCTCAGGTTAGAGACGATGAGGCTAATGGTTATGGTAACGAAATATCCTAATGGTGTTCATGTGCTTAACATGCCATTTGAGTCCGAGGAAGCTACCACACAAAGGCATTAGCCAGCTTTAGAGTCACAGCCTGAGAGAGGTCAACCAGAGGCGATACCTTCTTTAGCAGACGGTTCATCCCCAGCGTGCATGTTTTCACCACCTCGAGCCCATGATCGCTTTGAGAGGCTCGAGAGTGCTGTGGGGGTGCTTCATACAGAGATCGCTGAGGTTCGGGCGACACAAGCTTCACAGTATACAGAGTTCATAGCACGTTTCGACATGTTACAGCAGATTCGTGAGCGAAATGCTACCTCTTCTTTTGTCCTACGGCCGAGGACTTCTCAGGCATCCCGACACCTCCATTACCGACTGCAGCACCAATTGCTCCTCCTGCATCTCCACCACCACCACCCGCACCTTTTGATTATCAAGCATCAGCAGCGGAGTAGAGACCTGGTGACACCGACATTTGATTTTCCTTTCAAGTTTTTGCTTTTGCTTTTCCTTTTAGACTTGCATACTCAGAAAGGACTCTACTTCTGAGTTTATCTTTTATTTTGCTGTATCGAGTTGTATTCATTACTTTATCTGTTATATACTCAAGTTGTTTTGTTTTATTGAGCTTCACTGAACTCCCTCGTGTTTGCGCGGAGATGGTCTTGTAATCATGGGAATTGAGATTTGGTCATGGGAACGGCCAAGGTGTTTCGGCACTTAGCCGTGTGAGCTTCACAACCCGTTGGAACAACCCTTCCGAAGACATAGCTTCATCAAATGCAACAATAGGAGTCAGGGGAGTATTGTTTTGACTGCTTCTCCCACATATGCTTTTCTTTGATATATTTTGAGTGAGCTTAGATGTGTACATTGGGGACAATGTACAACTTAAGTGTGGGGGAGGGGGGGGAGTTTCATAGTGCACATATCTTTTCTAATAGTTTCGATTGATATACATGCTCACATAGCTAATGGCTTTTCACCTTAGTTGCAATGATTGTATTTGTGAGTTTAGGAGAATTTTTAACATTGAATGTCCTCATGCTCTAGTTTTTGCTTGAATTTCTAGGAATTTTTGCCCGAATCACACTTGTTGCACTACTCACTCTTTAAACTCTTTTGGAAACTCAAGTTTGATGTTAAAGGGACTAAGTATAGTTGTTTCTTTTGTTAGTTTAAAAAAAATCGAAAAAGGAAAAGAAGGAACAAAATAGTTTTATTGTTTATTTGTGCTTGTTGGGTGGAAAGAGCTACCACCTATGAAGTATGAAGTTACTATCGTAAGTCGGATACTAGTTATGCCCTAATGAGAGAAAGAGCTATCTTATAGGATGAGTGAAAGCTACCACCCCAGTAGATAGAGCTACCAACTCGAAAGTGTGAAAGCCACCTTAGCGGCCGCTTTGGAAAGGGCTACCTTAGAGGATGTGTGAAACCTACTACCATCTTTGAAATTTTTCTTACTTTTCGTAGATAAACAAGTCCCTTGTGCTTAGAACTTTGAGGAGTATACTTTGGGTTGTTTTGAGTGAGCTCACACACTTACACGATTTCGGGTTTATTGTCCTTTTTTATTCAAGTTTTTAGCTAGAGTATTGATTTTTCGTATTTAGTGTTGAAATTTCCATTACTTGTAGAATGCTCTCTTTGTATTTATTTTATTTTATTTTTTATTTATTTTATTTTATCTTTATAGGCTCTTCTATTCCCAATAGAGGCAAGCCTCTATTATTAATTACCACAGACTGAAATCTTGGGAACCTTCGATTAAGAGCTCTAGTACAAGTAAAGGCAAGAAAATTTGCAAATTATAAATTTTATTATTTACTATATATATATATATATATATATTCATTGCATCCTTTATATATGAACATATAACTTATATATATGTCAACGCTATTGCATGTGCCTTGTCATCGCGTTGTTTGCCTTGCTGTCGTATGCGATATGCATCTCATTGTCGACTTGAAATTTGTTGTTGCCTTAAGATAGAATTTTTGTTGTTACTTCGAGATGGGCATTCTTATCATAATTTATTTATTATATATATATTTTTTTTTTGTCTTTTTTCTACCACATAAATTCCCCTCATACTCGAAAAGAAAACACCCATTAAACATAGAATGCCCTTTTTTTTATTCCACTTGCCATGTGTCTTATATGTATGTATATATATATATATTGAGTTTGCAATAGGCCAAATGACCACCACGTCCATGCCATGCATATATATATATCATAACCATCAACCCAGTCTTCACTTTCCTACTTTATTCATTTTCATGTATCTATCTTTCATGGTGGGTCATATATATATTTTTTAATTTATATATATATATATATATATATTACACTTTTAAAATAACAACCAATGATTTTGTTTTGCATGTTCCCATTCATGCATGAACCACGTTAATAATAATTTTTTTTTAAATAGTTTCATATGAATTTTGAAAATTGAGACATTCGCATTCAACCTGGATGTGAAACACCTCCAATATTTACCGGAGTGATGTGTGTATATATATATTTACAACTCACATAATAGTATTCCATGATATGGACATAGTCTATCATTAGCAACATGTAATATACTGATGTCTCTGATCCGAGCATAATTGTCAGAATTGATTTGTTCTTTAAATCATCCCAATAGCAAACTCTATTGCCTCAAAATGCACAATCCTTTGTTTTTATATATATTAATAGTAACACCATTTTCAATACAAAATAAGTAAGCTGGCATGAAGCATGCATGTCTATCCATTCATCAACTTTCATCATGAATCACTGAATCGTCACTATGGCCCATAGGATCACATGGTAGGTTGTCTCTTCTTCTCAATGAAGCATTGATTTTGATGATTAACACCAGTATCACAGTTGATGCTATGATTTATTTATCTATATATATATAACATCATGTTTCCACTATCACCTTGATTCATTATTATAAATGATAGCAAACTCCAACAAAAGATGACACATGTCATCTGGTCAAATGCCATTATCTTTAACATTATCATGATTTTATGAATCTAAATATATATATATATATATTAAGGCATTCATACACATCCCATCCTTATTATAATCCCATGCACAAGTTGGGTTTTTTATAGTCAATAAACCAGGTTTTTTATGTTGTTCATCTTACATGCTTCATCTGACTAGTAACTCCATCTAAAATTACACATGATTTTTGCATCAGATATCCAGAATTCATCAATGATTGTCATGATAAAATGGTTCATAATAAGTCCAGCAGCCTGCATCATCCTGTAGGCCAACTATCACTTTGCTTACTCTGGTCAATGAAGTCGAGGTTCCTTAAAGCAACTGAACGAGATCACATCTTCTTCAAGTTTTTTTTATAATGAGAACCTATTTTCTCAGAAGCTTGAGAGATTATTCTTTGAAGTCAACACTAGGATCATCATTCATCGCTTCTTCATTCCCATCAGCCAAAGTAGATGCGGCAGCATCATCTCCATCCTGACAATCAGAGATCTCATCAGCCATGATAACATTTGAAGCCAGCTTTTGTTCAGCACAGCAAGCTCTTCTCTATACGTGACATCTACATGAAACAATGCGATCACTGAGTCTGTAGTTAACAGCCGGAAGGGCTCTTTAAACATCTTGGTAGCAAGATGTAGGTTCTCTCATGTATAATATTGTCAAACATGGCACCAAACTTCTCATTTATTTTTAGATCCATCCTCGAATCTTATTCTTCAATGCAGATGACTCCTGAGGCTTTGGCTACTTTCAGGTTTATCATAGTTTATAATCTTCTCACAATCGGAGAGCTCAGAATTTTCATGCTTTACTTGCTAAGCTTTCTGCAAAGAAGGGACCCAATGAGGACAACGACGCAGATAGTTTCATAGTGCACACATCTTGTATATTAGTTTTGATTGATATACATGCTCAAATAGCCAATGGAGGTTCACCTTAGTTGCAATGATTGTATTCGTGAGTTTAGGAGAATTTTAACATTGAATTTCCTCATGCTCTAGTTTTTGCTTGAATTTCTAGAAATTTTTGTCTGTTTAACACTTGTTGTACTTCTCACTCTTGAAACCCTTTTGGAAACTCAACTTTGATGTTAAAGGGACTAAGTATAGTTGTTTCTTTCGCAAAAAAAAAAAAGAAAAAAACAAAGATGATCAAAATAGTTTTATTTCTTATTTGTGATTGTTGGGTGGAAAGAGCTACCACCTATGAAATATAAAGGTACTCTCATAAGTCAGATACTAGTTATGCCCTAATTAGAGAAAGAGCTATCTCATAGGATTGGTGAAAGCTACCACCCCAGTAGATAGAGCTACCAACTCGAAAGTGTGAAAGCCACCTTAGCGGCTACTTTGGAAAGGGCTACCTTAGAGGATGTGTGAAGCTACTGCCACCTTTGAAAAGTTTTGTAGATCAATAAGTCCCTTGTGCTTAGAACTTTGAGGAGTATAATGTGGGTTGTTTTGAGTGAGCTCACACACTTAAATGATTTCGGGTTTGTTGTCCTTTTTGATTCATGTTTTTAATTGGAGCATTGATTTTTCATATTTAGTGTTGAAATTTTCCTTACTTGTAGAATGCTCTCTTTGTATGCTTTGGTGAACCTAAGGCCAAGAACTTCCAATGTTTCCTTCATCTATGCATATAATGTTTTAATCTTTGCTTGAGGACAAACAAAAGCTTAAGTGTGGGGGAGTTTAAAAAGTGCTTTTGCGATAAGAACATGAAGTGTTATTTCCTTGTGTTGAGCATTATTTTCCTTAGGCTTTAACGCTAATATGGGTGTATTTATGATACTTTCATGCAGGTAGGGTTGTGAGGCCGATTATGAGAGAAAGAAGCCGATGTGTGTCCTAATGCACTAATTTGAAGGAAATCTTGCTAAGGTTCCAACGCGAAGACATAGGTCGGGTTCAAGATGCAGTAATGTGTGCCAACCTCCATGTACTTGAGTTAGCACAACTATTTGGAGGGGCACAAGGGCAGTCACATTCAAGCATTCCGACTTGTGCATGTAGAACAAGATCTCCACCAACATGTCCGTTATTAAAGAAGCAAAGCGATCCACGACGTAAATGTGTGCCCATTTGCGTTACCTCGATGAAAGTATGGATTCGGGAGTATTTCTGGACTATACTGTAGAAGGGTATTGTACAAAACACAATAGCAAAAATACAGCAGCAGAACTATTTATAGCTGGCCGAGAAAACAGGAAAATAGAGAATACACACGCCCGTGTGAAAAATCCACATGGGCGCTCACATGGGCGTGTGGATTCCCGATTCCAGCCCTTTAAAAGCCGATTTCAGCCCCAATTTCAGCATTCTTTTCTCCATCTTTTTCCCAACTTGAGAGAGGGTGGAGACTAGGGTTTTGAGAGGTATTAGCTATGGCTTTGGAGTGGTTATACTGCTCTGACATTGCGCGCCGTTTGGAAGAAGGTTACTGGGAGAGCTTTCATCGGCACTAATTCGGCGAGGTGTATCCTAGGCTGGACAATGGGACCCTTGCGACAAGTAGAGGACTCTCCACAAGACCATCACCACGACTAACGAGGGGTTTTTTTATGGATGCTTTGTTTTTACATTTGATTTCATTGATTGTATCTAGCTCCATGGAGAGCTAAACCCCTAGTGGCTACTGATAAGTGCTTGTGCGATAAGAATACTAGTGTTCTTTCCTTGTGTTGAGCATTACTTTTATCGGGTTTTAACGCTAATATGTGTGTAGTTATGTTACTTTCATTCAGGTAGAGTTGTGAGGCCGAATATCAAAGAAAGAAGCCAATGTGGATCGTAAATGCACCAATTTGGTGGAAATCTTGCTAAGGTTCAAACGCAAAGACACAGGTCGGGTTTGAGATGTGGGAATGTGTGCCAACCTCCTCGTATTCAAGTTAGTTTAACCATTTGGAGGGGCACAAGAGCAGTCACATTCAAGCATTCCGACTTGTGCATATAAAACAATATCTCCACCAACATGTCCGTTATTGAAGAAGCAAAGCGATCCATGACGTAAACGTGTGCCCGTTTGCGTTACCTCGATGAAAGCATGGATTCGGGAGTATTTCGGCCAGTATTATAGTAGAGTACTGTAGAAAAACTTGTAGCAAGAATAATGTACCAGCACTGTTCACAGCCAGCTGAGAAAACAGGAAAACAGAGAACCCACATGGGCGTGTGAAATTTCCACAGGGGTGCTCAAACGGGCGTGTGGATTACCGATTCCAGCCATTTAAAGCCGATTTCAGCATTTTTTTCTCTATCTTTTCCCTAACTTGAGAGATGGCTATGGCTAGGGTTTTGAGAGGTATTGGCTAGGGCTTTGGAGAGGTTCTACTGCTCCAACTTTGCGCGTAGTTTGGAAGAAGGTTAGTGGGAGGGTTTTCGTCACCACCGATATGGCAAGGTATATCCTAGGCCGGACAAAGGGACCCATGTGACGAGTAGAGGACTCTCCACAAGACCATCGCCACGACTAACGAGGGGTTTTTCTATGGATGCTTTGTTTTTACATTCGATTTCCTTGATTGTATCTAGCTCCATGGAGAGCTAAACCCCTAGTCGGTACTTGGGTATTTGTGAACCTTAGGATGTATTCGTTTCATTGAATATCTTTATTATGCTTTCAATTAATTGATGTTTATTATGAGTTCTAATCTTGTATGCTTGATTGTATGAATACTCCCCTAGAGTGACACTAGGGTTGAGTGTTCTTCTTGGTAACTCTTGTGAGTGAATGACACACCATGAGAGTTAGATAAAGCTAGATTGGAGAGGGTTGAGAAGGTGTGTCGAGAGGTAGCGGAGCGTCCCCTTTTCCCTCCGGTATGATCTATCCTACCTCCACGTTCCAAGAGTTCTTTGCAGTCATAGCAGAGTGAATGGGCTAAGGGATGACCTTCCGCTGGGGCTTAGTTGCGAGTGCAACGGAGTGAAGCGTTGAAATTATTTTAGCGTTTAGGGCTTAATTGTGGCTACGGATTTTTCACCTGAACCAAAGGGTTAGGTCTATACATAGGAATAGGATTTATCATTTGGAGTCCCTAAAGCTTATTGCAATTCTATACGAGTGCAAGGTGTTGAGATTATTCGATTTCTTCTCCGTGACATGTATAGAGTTAGGCATGGTTGACCTTAGATTTGGGACTATGCAATTAAGGATTTCCATGACTCACTATTGCATTAATTAGGAAGCATAATAGTGCTTTCTTGCACTTGAAACAATTGTCCTAGGCGGAACAATACCCGGGTACCCCATCTTTATCGATTGCCTTACCTTCTCCTTTATTTGTGCTCTCTTTCTTGTTGTTTTTACTCTTGAGAATTGAATCTTGTCACACATATCACTATTCATCTTCCACATTAGTTAAGAAACAATTTAAGTGTCTTTATTCCCTACTCTCTGTGGATATGATACCCACTCATCTGGGATTATTACTTTGACACATGTGTACTTGCGGTGTACAGGCATATTCAGACGTGTCATGTTTTTCGCGCCTTTGCAAGGGAGTAGGCGTTTAGAGATACTTTGCACTTTGTTTTTCTTAGCTATTCATTTATTCATTCTATTTCATATTTTCTTATTTTATCATCATTCTGATTTTTGTTTACTTTCTTTTGGTGCAGGTCCAGGTTATGACCCGAGGGAATCCCACCATACTGATTGAAGGAGAACCCGAGCTTGAACGTACACTTAGAAGAAAATGGAAAGAACCCATGCAAGAACAGTCCAATCTAGCTGATTTGGAAGTAGAAGAATCTGAAAACATGGGAGAACAAAATGAGCAGCAGGGGATATTATCTGATTATGCCAGACCTTTAGTATTGGGGACATAATCGAGCATTGTGCGTTCCCCAATTACAGCTCAGAACTTCGAGCTGAAGCCGACATTCATTATTATCTTGTAGAAATCCGCGCAGTTCAACTGTTTGGCCGATGAGGATCCAAACAATCATATAGAGAACTTTCTCGAGGTGTGTGATATGCTGAATATAAATGGGGTAACGGATGATGCCATCAAGTTGAGGGCCTTCCCATTTTCCTTGAAATGGAGAGCGACGGAGTGGCTACACTCATTGCCTAGAGCATCAATTACCACATGGGAGGAGATGGTAGAAGCTTTTCTTGGCCGTTATTTCCCTCCCGGAAAATCTGCAAAGCTTAGGAATGAGATCTCATCCTTTGTACAATTGGAATTTGAGTCTCTATTTGAGATGTGGAAAAGGTTCAAGGAGCTCCTGAGAAAATGGCCGCAACACAAATTCCAGGAGTGGATGATTGTTCAAACCTTTTATAATGGTATGAATCCGACTACAAGACAACTCTTAGATGCGGCAGCATGAGGTACCTTTGGTAGCAAGACCCCCGGTGAGGCCCGTCAATTAATTGAATAAATGGGGTTAAACAGCTACCAATGGAATGCCATGGAGAAGAAAAAAGTGGCCAGTCTCCATGAGATAGATGCAGTACTTCGTTAGTGGATCAAGTGGAATCAATCAGTAAGAAGTTAGATCTTCTAACTTCGAACAGAGTAGCGGCCGTGATTACCTGCATTGGCTGTGGTGGAGAACATGCTCCCTCCGAATGCCCGATATCTATTGGTGATGCATCTTCGGTTGAAAACGTCGATTTTGTAGGTAATAGCATGAGGACATAAGGTAACCCATACAGTAACACCTACAATACGGGTTGGAAGAATCATCCCAATTTCTTGTGGAGCAACCAAGGTCCACAAAAGGCCATGGGGCCACCGGGTTTCCAACAACAAGGCCTAATTGTGGAAAGCAAAGTTTTAGGTTTGGAGACCCGAATGACCGATTCGGAAAAAGCCTTAACCAGGTTTGTGCAATCATCAAATACAAAGTTTGAATCAGTTGAGGCTACACTTCGTAACCATACCGCCTCCTTACATAATCTTGAAAATCAAGTGGGGCAGATTGCGAAGTCCTTATTAGAAAGGCCACATGGAAGTTTGCCAAGCAATACCAAGACCAACCCTATAGAGCATGTGAAGGCAATCACTTTGAGAAGTGGTCGTGAGGTCGATGGTAGGCTTCCGAGTGAGAAGTTAAATGAACACGCACCCGAGGTTATAGAGGTTGATGAGGGAACAAGCAAAGAGAAGGAGGTGGCACCTCCACCTTTCAAGCCAAGGATCCTTTATCCCTCTAGATTGAAGAATGACCAAGGGGATGAACAGTATAAGAAGTTCCTGAGTTTGCTCAAGCAACTCCACATCAATATTTCTTTTGTTGGGGCATTGGCCCAAATGCCGAAGTATGCCAAATTCTCGAATGACTTGTTGACCAACAAGAGGAAGTTGGAGGAGAGTGCTTTAGTGATCTTAGATGCATCTTGCTCGGTGGTCTTGCAAAAGAACATGCCGAACAAGAAGAAAGACCCGGGGAGCTTTATCATTCCGTGTAATATCGGCAATCTAGGTGAAGAAATGTCATTGGTGGATTCAGGTCTAGCATCAACGTCATGGCATATATCTTCTTTCAAAAGCTAGGCTTGGGCGAGCCTAGACCTACTCGGATTACTTTGCAACTAGCTGACGGAATGGTGAGACATCTGAGAGGTATCATCGAGGACGTTCTTGTCAAGGTGGACAAGTATATTTTTCCATTTGACTTCATAGTGCTAGACGTCGATGAGGATGCGGATGTACCCTTGATACCTTGGAGGCCATTTTTGCGGACTTCCAAGGCATTGATTGACATGGACGGCGGAGAGCTAACTTTGAGAGTTAGAGATGACAAGCTCACATACCGCCTTGCTGAAGCCATGCAGCATTCTCTTGGTTTTGATGATTCTTTATACTTTCTAGATGTTACTAATGAGATTGTTGATGAATACATATAGGAGATGTTCAATCTGGATCCATATTAAGCTTGTTCGACCAAGAGGAGGACAATAAAGAGATCATGATGCTTGGTTCGACGGAAGAAGTACCATCTACCCCGGGGATCTTGAAGAGGGTGCTCTGGAGATTGAAGAGGGCTAGGAGACGCCACCCGAAATCCTCCAAGACTATTGGAGACGTGCGTGAACTGAACAATTTGGGTGAACCACTTGAAGGTGGTCTCAAGCCCGACAATTCATCCTCTACCCTCAAGAGATTTTGCTCATCATGTTTCTAAGCCATGGGTAAGAGGGCAACTTTCATCTATGAGACCTCGTGAGGTAAGACAAGGTACGTCAAGGTAAGTGACGTTAAACAAGCGCTTCTTGGGAGGCAACCCAAGTGTTTACTGTTTTCTTAATTTGTTAGTTTAGTGATTGCATGAATAAAGTGTTGAGTGTTGGTGTCTTGATTTTTACATACTTGTGCTACGATTGTTATCGTGGGTTCTCAAGTTCATCGTGTGTTTTCATGTAAATTTGGCGAAGTTTTGGTCGTTTGAGCTATTTTTCATGTTTTTCACTGGTATAAATTGCATATTGGGGCAGGCTCTGAGTGCGTAAGCATGTTCAAAATATATTTTGCGGAGTCTACAGAGTTTTCTAAGTATCCAGAGAAAACACACGGGTGTGTGGAATTAACACACGGGCGTGGTTTTGTATTACGAGTTCATCCAGAGAAGACACAGGAGTATGGACTCACCCCTATGAATAACCATGTGATCCTCGCACACCGGTGGGTAATTTACATACGGCCGTGTGAAGTCCTGCAAAGATTTGCAGCCTTTACTGAAAGCACACAGGGGTGTGTACTCGCCCTTGTTGGTGACCTTGTGAAAATTGCACGGGCGTGGGTAATTTCCACACGCCCGTACGAATCTCTGCAGAGGAGCTCTCCCCATCCTGAGAAGACACAGGGGCGTGTGGCTGCCCTTGTGAGTTAGGCTTCTGAATGCCCACGCAACTGTGGAATTTTCACACGGGCGTGCGGAACACTTAGCAATTTTTCTCGGATGTGTAGAGCAGCCATAGGGGCGTGCGGCTGCCGCTATGGGTTGGGCGCACGGGCGTGGGTATTTCTCACACACCCGTGTATTTGGATTCAGAGACAGTGAGTGTTTTCACAAGAGCACACAAGGGCGTGCACCTGCCCCTCTAAAGCTTTCCTGTGGAGGTGCATGGCCGTGTGTAATTTCCGCACGCCCACGTGGATGAGCAGAATTCCAAGAGATGCGAGTTTTTCTTTAAAAATCTTTGTGGATTCTCTTTTTCTTCATCTCCAATTACCCGAAACCCACTCCTAATAAACTTCTCGGCCCTATATCGTTGTTTTGGAGGAATTTCTTTAACATTTCGTGCCGATTTTTGGAATACTATCATCTATTTCATCGGTAACCCTTCTTATCCTCTTTTCTTCGTGAATCCTGGTTTTTATTTGATTGAGAATCTTGAGTTGTGCCAATTTTCATGATTTAATGTCTTATGCATGTTTGGGAAGCCCTTAGGGGTGGTTTTGAGTTGAATTTTTGAAGAATTGATGCACAACCGTGCTGTTTTCACACCCAGCACCACACGGGTGTGGGTAATTTCCACAGGCCCATGTGGAATTCTGCAATATGCTGTTCATGAGTATTATTTAATCGTTTCCTCCTCATTTGTCATAGGAATGGCACCATACTTGAGGAGGCATTAAGGCAAGCGCCCTAGGGAGCATTCACCCGAGCTAGCACATATTGTATTTCCGACTCCTGAGCATCAAGCTTGTTTCGAGCGGCTATTGGAGCTTAGGTTTGGCTAATCACGGTTCATGGACCTAAGTGTGCTAAGTGGGGTCCATCGGGGTGATTAGTTAATCAGGGAGTTGGAGGCGCTGATGGCCGTAGGAGGCTGGTAGAGGTTATTGTCTATACAAGAGCCAGTTTTTAGGCCGCTGACTTTCTAGGTGCTAGCGTCTTTTGAGTTTGTAAATGACATACAGTATAGAGTGTTCGGTCGTCAATTTTCTTTGAGTATTTCTGAGTTTTCAGCTCGCATGGGCTTGTTCATCGAGGCATATATAGAAACCGAGGAGTATGGACATCTACCAACAGATTACTTTGGTACCTTAAGTCCACAGCAGGCTTACCAGGTTTTATGCGGACATGGGCATCATGAACCGGGAATATCCAAGGCCACATGTCTGTCTCAGCTGAGCTACAGATATTTATTCACTGTCATTTGTAGATCTGTGGATGGCCGAGGTGATAACACTAGTACTCTAAGCCGACAGATTCTACTTTATCTTTATTCCATGGCTAGATCCGTACCTATTCATCTGGGGCACATTGTAGCGGATTACATGTAGTACCAGGGCCAGAATGGGAGAGTAGGAGTATTATTTGTTGGTCCCTACATTACTAGACTTATTCTGGGGATGGGTCTCGGTGATGCTCTTCGGGAAACCGATCAGACAGTTATTTCCTCTCCGCTTGGACTCGATACTCTCAGGATGATGGGAGCAGTGCGCAGATATGGGCCTGGAGCTTACATTTTAGCCATTACCACCACTGAGAGCACTGGTGGTGGTAGGGATGTAGCAGAGGGTTCTGCGCCGACGGCGACTGAGACCTCAGGAGGCCCAGGTACCCTTTCAGGAGCCTATGATCGTATTGAGAGGCTCGAGAGGATTGTGAATGTATTGTGGTCTGAGATCATTGAGATGCAGTCGATACAGTCACCACAGTATGTCAATATGATGGCCTGTTTCGACTTCCTACGACAGCTATTAAGAGGCAGACCCCCAGCTCCGCCACCAGCCCCTTCACCACCTCCACCAGCTCTCTTTGATGCTAGCACCAATAGCAATAGAGGATCTAGAGCGCGACATCGACACTTGATTTTATTTTCTTCGTCTTTTATTTCCTCATTTTATTTTGGACTTGTATACTCAGAAAGGACTCCACTTCTGAGTTTATTTTCATTTTGTATATCGAGTTGTATTCATTGTCTTATCTTTTATATACTCGAGTTATTTTTGTTTTTTACTGAGCTTCACTGAACCCCCTCGTGTATACGTGACAAGTTCCCCTTGCTTATATCACGCAAGTGCACGGGTTTGTCGAAGTAATAATCCCGGGTGAGCGGGGTCGAATCCACAAGGAGTAGGGAGTAAAGACACTTAATTCGATTCTTAGCTATGTAGAGTATCAACAATGATAAGTGTGATAATGATTCAATTCTCAACAATTAAAAGCAATAAGTAAGAGAGCAAAAGTAAGGAGGAGGTAAGGCAATTGATAAAGATGGGGTACTCGGATGATGCTTCACCTAGGATAATCGCTTAAAGTGCGAGAACTCTCTATTATGCTTCCTAATCAATGCAATGCTGAGTCATGGAAATCCTTACATACATAGTCCCAAATCTAAGGTCAACTATGCCTAACTCTATTCATGTCCTGGACGATAGATTAAGTAACCTCTCAACCTCGCACTTGAACAAAGTTGCAATGGGCTCTAGGGATTCCAAGTGATAAATCGCTTCCTAATTATAGACCTAACCCTTTCGTCCAGGCGGAAGGTCCCTAGCCACAATTAAGCCCTAGATACTAAGATCACCTCAACGCTTCACTCCATTGCACGCGCAACTAGTCCCCAGCGGAGGTTCATCCCTTAGACCATTCACTCTATTATGGCCGCAAAGAACTCGAGGAACGGAGGTAGAATCTATCACGTCAGAGGGGAAAGGGGACGCTCCTGTACCTCTCGACTTACCCTCTCAACCCTCTCCAACCTAGTTTTGTCTAACGCTCATGGTGTGTCACTCACTCACAAGGTTACCAACAAAAACTCTCAACCCTAGTGTCACTCTAGGGGAAATGTTCATATAATCAAGCATTCAAGGTTGGAACTCACAATAAACATCAATTTATTGAAAGCATAATAAAGAAGTTCAATGAAACGAGTACATCCTAGGGTTCACAATCACCCAAGTACCCACTAGGGGTTTAGCTCTCCATGGAGCTAAGTACAATCAAAGAAATTGAATGTAAAAGCAATGAATTCATAAAGAAACCCCCTCGATGGTCGTGTCGATGGTCTTGTGGAAAGTCCTCTACTCGTTGTCCAAGGATTCCTTCGTCCGGTATAGGATACGCCTCGATCGAAGCTCCCCTACCAACCTTCTTCCTAATGGAATCACGATGTTGGAGTCGTAGAACCTCTCCAAAACCTTGGCCAATACCCCTTGAAACCCTAGCCGAAACCCTCTCACAAGTTGGGGAAAAGATGGAGAAAAGAATACTGAAATCGTGGCTGAAATCGGCTTTAAATAGGGCTGGAATCGGGCAACTCCACGGGCATGTACGGTACACGCGCCCGTGCGGAATTTCTACACGGCCGTGGATAATTTCCACACGCCCGTGTGGATTCTCTGTTTCTGAGATTTTTGGCCGGCTGTGAACAATAATCGCTACAGTGATTTACTACATTGATTTACTACAGTACCTGCTACAGTGCTATGCCAAAAATACTCCCGAATCCATTTTTCATCGAGGTAACATAAACGGGCACACGTTTATGCCATGGATCGCTTTGCTTCTTCAATGACGGATAAGATGTTTGAGATCTTGTTCTATGTGCATAAGTCGGAATGCTTGAGTGTGACTGCCCTTGTGCCCCTCCAAATGGTTGTGTAAACTCAAATACGGGGAGGTTGGCACACACTCTACCATCTCGCACCCGACTTATATCTTCGCGTTTGAACTTTAGCAAGATTTCGTCCAAAAATCGGTGCATTGTGATCCACATTGGCTTCTTTCCTTCATAATTGGTTTCACAACCCTACATGCACGAAAATAACATAAAAACACACATATTAGTGTAAAAACCCGAGGAAAGTAATGCTCAACATAAGGAAATAATGCTTCGCATTCATATCGCACAAGCACTTATCAATACGTGCAGATGGTCTTGTCATCATAGGAATTGAGAATTTGTCATGGGCACGACCAAGGTGTTTCTGCACTTGACCGTGTGAGCTTCATGACCCGTTGAAGCATTGCACAAGTCAGAATACGCAAATGTGACTGCCATTGTACCCCTCCAAACCATGTAATTGCTTGAGCACATGGAGGTTGGCACACATTCACGTATCTTACAGCACAACTTCTGTCTTTATGTTTGATCACTCTAAGATTTCATCAACAAATTACAATCACAATCTACTTTGGCTTCCTTCCTCTATAATTGCCTCTACAACTCTATATGCACAATAGGATAGAAAAACACATGCATTATCAATAAAATCCGATAAAAGTAATGCTCGTCATAAGAAAAAGAATACTTCGTATTACTAATACACAAGCACTTATTAGTGATGCTCCACTATCTCATTACTCACCCTCTCAACCCTCTTTAACCTTGAAGTTCTAACTCTAATGGAGACCTCTCACATCAAAGTAACAAATCATGCAATATAGATCAATCATAAAGATCAATAACACATGCAACCAACAAAATCACAAGGTTAAAACTCAAATCAAATCAGATTAACAAGAAATATAAAGCAAATAAATACAAAAGAATAGATCCTAGGGTTCACATGGCCAAATACCTATGAGGGCTTGACCCTCCATGGGGCAAGTTACAAAACAATGATTAATATAATGAAAAGCAACAAAAACCATAGAGGAAATGATCATTGTATTGATGGGTAGTTCAACGTCTTAAAGGATTCCTCTCCGAAGCTAAGTCGCTGGTGGCTTCCCAAGTGCTATGATGGCAAAGGAAACTATCAAAGTTGGTGAAGAATACTCTCCAAATTGGTAAAGACCTCCTCTCCAAACCCTAGCCGTCTCACCCCTAAAGAGCCGCACAAAAGATGTCAAAGAATAGGTTAAAAAGGCTATTTATAACCCAAAATCAAGTCTGCAACGTGCCCCCAAGTGCCCATGTGGATTTTCCATGCACCTGCGTGGGCTGTAGGAATTTCCACAAGGGCGTGTGAACAGTGTTTTACTACAGTACTGTTACAATAAAATGTTGTAGTTTTGCTGCAATGCTTAGCTACAGTACTCTTCATAAATGTGGTCCATATACTCTTCTCTTGAGGCCACATGGTCGGGCACACGTCCATGTGGTAGGCTACAAGTCTTTTCTCCATCGACACATTTTTGAAAGGTCTTGCAATCTTTACGAAGAGAAGGAACATGAAGATGTGACTACCTTTGTGCCCTTCCAACTAGTAAATTGGCTTGAATCAACTTGGAAGTTGGCACCCATCTCCACGTTCATGAACTCCTCAAGTATCTTGGTCTTTGCATTGCACAAGAACTCCCAACATTGTGTCTTTATAGCCTATCTTTGCTTCCTTTTTACTCTTTAAGGCAGTCAGAGCCTAATTGCACAAAAGAACACCAAATACACAATATGAGACATAAGCCATGGTAAAAATGATGCTCAATTCATGTAAAACATATTTAAAAAGATGTCTAGTCAAGCACTTATCATGTATAACCTCCGATCTCAAGAAAAACTTGGACTTCTTAAACAAAGGGAAAGTAATAAGGGTTAGAAACTATAAGGATACTCAAAGAATGGGCACTCTCAATGTGTGTACTATTCAATGCCAAGCACCCGCACAATTCCTGAAAATAAGTTAGGACACAAGTAATGCTCCCAAAATATGAAAATATATAAAAGATACGAAAGACTAAAAAGAAACTACAACTACATCAATAATAAGATAACCAAACAAAAATGTAGCAGGGGATTCCCCATGCTAACTGACACAAAGGGTAAAATAAAAAGGAACAAAAGCAAAGAAATGAAACCTTAAAGGATGGACTACAACTGCATTTAAGAGCTAAGAAAGATGCACTCCCGGCATGAGAATCACTGCCCGCCCGATCTAGTAGACTCTCCCAAAGACTCCACAAAATTGGAAGTGTCAACCCTGATATGATGACTAGGTCACTCAGGGGATAGTCTCACACCCAGATGCTCAGCTATCCATGTGATACTCCTCCGCAGCCACCGGAATACTACTATAGAGCAAATAATTTAGTCCGGGGAGCGAGATGGTGATCGGGATCTTGGGCGCAAAGCGGTATCAGGCGGTGGTGGGCATGGGTGAACATGTTGCAGCATCCCCATTGACCTCAGAGTCTCCATGGGCATCATTGCAAATTTCTGAACCATCCTCATGCATTCAGTCCCCTGAAGTAGGCCCATATATCAACACGGGTTTGACTGAACTCATCATAAGGAGGGGTTTGACTGAACTCCATATCATATATTGATAGCCGGACTGAGAACTCTATCAGGCTTATCCACTGTAAGGCACCATAGACTTGGAATTGTATGAAATTGGCTGATACACCCCTTACATGTATATACCGTAAGTATACAGGTTGTCGAAATAATAAAGTACCCTGGTAAGTGGGTAGTCATCTCTATATGGAATAGTACTCAGAAACACAAGAAATGCTATTTTACTATGGTGAAGATGATTCAAAACTTGTGTGAACAATATCAATGCTAATAGAAATAAAGAAAATAAGAAGGAGACGTAAAAAATGATAGGAAAGACAATCGATAGAAAGTGGAGCACCCGGACATTGCTCTCTCTAGGACTATTGTTTAAAGTGCAAGACCAACCATTATGTCTCCTAACTAATGTTTAATACGTCATGGAAACCCTAAAACACATGGTCCCAAACCTAAGATCAACCGTGACTAACCCTACACTATACCCTGGTGGAAAAGAATACTCTCGAGGGTTCATACTATGCAAGGTTGCTTAAAGCTTTAGGGACTCGAAGTGATAAACCCTATTTCCTAATATAGATCTAACCCTTTGGTCCAGGCGAAAGACCCCTAGTCATAATTAAGCCCCAACACTAATGATTACTTCAATGCTTCACTCTATTGCTTGCGCAACTAAGCACAAGCAGAGTTTATCTCTTACAACTTCACTCTATTGTGACCGCAAAGAACTCTTGGAATGCGGTGGTAGGATAAATCAAATCGGGTAGAAAAGGGGATGTTCCGCTATCTCTCGACTAATCCTCTCGACCCACTCCAACCTTGATTTGTCTAACCCTCGTGGTCTGTCACTCATCCATAAAGATTACCAAGATAGATTTTCAACCCTAGTGTTACTCTACGGTAAAATCAATTCAACAAGAAGTCAATGATGAAACTCAAATAAAACATCAATTAAAAAAAAACATAATAAAAGGTCAATGAAACAAAAACATTCTAGGGTTTATAACACACCGGTTGCGTGTCTATGGCTAGTACACAGGTAATTGAAATAATAAAAGTACCCTGGTGAGCGGGTAGTCGTATCCACAGAGAATAGTGATTGAAAACACAAGAGTTGCCATTTAACTATGGTGAGGATGAATCAATAGTGGCGTGAATAATATCAAAGCAAACAAAATATAATAAGAATAAGAAGGAGATACTATAAAATGATAGGAAAGACAATCGATAGAAAGAGGGGCACCCGGACATTGCTCACCCTAGAGCTATTGATTCAAGTGCAGGACCAATCATTATGTCTCGTTACTAATGTTTAATGAGTCATGAAAATCCTCAAATACACCGTCCTAAACCTAAGGCCAAAAGTGACTGACAATGCCCCTTGCGTATATCCCGCAAATGCACAGGTTTGTCGAAGTAATTAAATCCCAGATGAGTGGGTATCGTATCCATAGGGAGTAGGTAATAAAAACACTTAAATTGTTTCTTAACTAAGTGAAAGATAAATAGTGATTTGTGTGACAAGATGTATAATAACAAAAGTAAAAGAAACAAGAAAGAGAGCACAAGTAAAGGATAAGGTAAGGCAATCAATATAAATTGTTCGCGGATATTGTTCCGCCTAGGACAATAGTTTCAAGTTCAAGAACCCTCTATTATACTTTCTAACTAATGCAATAATGAGTTGTGGATATCCTTTAATACATGGTCCCAAATCTAAGGTCAACTATGCCTAACTCTATACATGTCCCGAAAGAGAAATTGAATAACCTCCCAACCTCGCACTCGTATAGAATTACAATGAGTTCTAGGGATTCCAAGTGATAAATTCTCTTCCTAGATGTAGACCTAACCCTTTGGTCCAGGTGAAATGTCCCTAGCCACAATTAAGCCCTAGGTGCTAAAATCACTTCAACGCTTCACTCTGTTGCACCTGCAACTAACCCCCAGCGGAAGGTCATCCCTTACCCATTCACTCTATTATGACCACAAAGAACTCAATGAAATTGAGGTAGAATAAAACACACCAAAGGGGAAAGGGGACGCTCCGCTACCTCTCGACTCACTCTCTCAACCCTCTCCAATCTAGCTTTGTCTACCTCTCGTGTTGTGTCACTCACTCACAAGGGTTACCAAGAAGAACTCTTAACCCTAGTGTCACTCTAAGGGTGAATTCATACAATCAAACATACAAGATTAGAACTCAAATAAAACATCAATTAATTGAAATCAAGTTCAATGAAATGAATACATCCTAGGGTTCACAAATACCCAAGTACCCACAAAGGGGTTTAGCTCTCCATGGAGCTAATTACAATCAATGAAATCAAATGTGAAAGCAAAGAACCCATAGGAAACCCCATCAATAGTCATGGCGATGGTCTTGTAGAGAGTCCTCTACTCATACAAGGGTCCCTTTGTCCGGCCAAGGATACAACTTGCCCGATTGGTGCCGACGAAAGCTCTCCCACTAACCTTTTTCCAAATGGAGCGCCATGTTGGAGCCATAGAACCTCTCCAAATCCCTAGCCAATACCTCTCAAAACCCTAGCCGCAACCCTCTCTCAAGTTGGGAAAAAGATGGAGAAAATAATGCTGAAATCAGGGCTGCAATCGGCTTTTAAAGGGCTAGGATCAGGAATCCACCAACCCGAAACACTCCCGAATCCATGTTTTCATCGAGGTAATGCTAACGGACACACGTTTACATCATAGATCACTTTGCTTCTTCAATAATAGAGACTTTAGTGGAGATCTTGTTAAACATGTACAAGCCGGAATGCTTGAATGTGACTGCCCTTGTGCCCTGCAAATTGTAATGCTAACTTGAATACAAGGAGGTTGTCACACATTCTCCCATCTTAAACCCGACTTATGTCTTCGTGTTTGCACTTTCAAGAGATTTCCTCCAAATTGGTGCATTCACGATCTACATTGGCTTCCTTCACCAACATTCGGCTTCACAACCCTATATGCATGAAAGTAACATAAATACACACATATTAGTGTTAAAACCCGAGAAAAGTAATGCTCATCATAAGGAAAGAACAGTTCGTATTCTTATCACACAAGCACTTATCAGTGACTAACCCTACACTATGCCCCAGTGGAAAAATCGCTTAATCTCAATAATTCAGCCTATTCCCTAATATAGGTCTAACCCTTTGGTCCAGGCGAAAGAACCCTATTCACAATTAAGACCCAACACTAAGGATTACTTCAATGCTTCACTATGTTGCTCGTGCAACTAAGCCCTGGTAGAGTTCCTCTCTTAGCACTTCACTCTATTAAGACCACAAAGAACTCTTGGAATACAGAGATAGGATAAATCACACCGAAAGGGAAAAGGGACGTTCCACAACCTCTTGACTCATCTTCTCGATCCTCTCCAATCCTACTTTGTCTAACCCTCATGGAGTGTCACTCACTCACAAAGATTACCAATGTAGATTCTTGACCCTAGTGTCACTCTAAGGAAAAATCAACTCAACAGGCTTTCAAGATTAATACCCAATGAAAAGTATCAATTAAGGAAACATAATAAAAGCTCAATGAAACAAAACATCCTAGGCTTTACAAGTCCAAGCACCCACTAGGGGTTTAGCTCTCCATGGGGCACAATATAATAAATAATGAAATCGAATGTAAAAACATTCAATCCATAAGTAAAACCCCCGTATTCCGTGTTAATAGTCCTGTGGAGTAGCCTCATCTTCTCCAAGGGTTCCTTCATCAAGTCTAGGGCACACCTTGCCAAATCGATGCCAACGAAAGCTCCTCTAATAACTATCTTCCAAAAGAATGCGGTGGTGAAGGCTGTAGAACCACTCCAAAAACCTTGCCAAAGCCTCTCCGAAACCTAGCTTTGAGCGACTCCAAAGATGGGCAAAAGATGAGAAAAAGACCCTTCAAAACATCTCAAGTCGTGGATTAAATAGGGTTGGAATCTGGCATCCACTCGCCTGTGTAAATTTCCAAGAATTCAATCTCTATGAGCTGTTAACAGTAACTGTTACAATACTTTTCCTACAGCGATTTGTTTTAATACTATTACAGTACTTCGCCAAAATACTCCCGTATCTACACTCTTCTTCGAGTCCTTATGAATGGGCACACATCCATGCAGTAGATCACGTTGCATCTTCAATAAAAATCAAATTAACGAAGATCTTCCTAGCATTGCACAAGTTGGAACATGCGAATGTGACTACTTTTTTGCCCCTCCAAACTATATATTCACTTGAGCACAATGGAGGTTTGCACACATTAACGTGTCTTCAATCACAACTTGTGTCTTCGCATTTGTTCACTCTGAGATTTCATCAATAAAGTGCCTCCATGATCTGCTTTCGGCTCCTTTTCTCCACTATTGCCTCCACAACCCTATATGCACAAAAGAACACAAATATACATGCATAAGTGATAAAATCTGAGAAAAGTAATGCTCAATGTAAGAAAAGAATAGTTCATATTACTAGTACACAAACACTTATGAAACTCCCAAATACTTAAACTTTTGCTTGTCCTCAAGCAAAATAAAATATTAGAGCACATAAGAAGGATGACAACTCCCTTTGCGTGTTCACTGCAAGTGCACAAGTTTGTCAAAGTAAAAATACCTTGGTGAGGGGGCAATCGTATCCACCGGGAATAGTGATAAAAAATACAAAGATTACTATCTAACTAAAGTGAGGATGAATCAATAGTGATGTGAACAGAAATCAATTTAAACAGAAATAAGAAAATAAAAGGAGAACGCATGTAAATGATAGGAGAGGCAATCGCAGAATGAGGGGTACCTAAACATTGCTCATCCTAAGACTAATGTTTCAAGTGCAAGAATAATCATTATGTCTCTCAATTGATACTTAATGAGTAGTGGAAATCCTAAAACACACTGTCACAAACCTAAGGTCAATTTTGACTAGCCCTACACTATACCCCGGCGGAGAAATCGCTAAGTCTTGATGCCTCACACTATACAAGGTCGCTTAAAGCTCTAGGGACTCCAAGTCATAAAGCCTATTCCCGAATGTAGGTCTAAACTTTTGGTCCAGGCGAAAGACCCCTAGTCACAATTAAGCCCCAGATACTAAGGATTTCTTCAATGCTTCACTTTATTGCTCATGCAACTAAGCCCTAGCGGAGTTCATCTCTTAACACTTCACTCTATTGTGACCACAAAGAACTCTTAGAACATGGAGGTAGGATAAATCACACTTTAGTGGAAAGGGGATGTTCCACTACCTCTTGTCTCACCCATCTCAACCCTCTCCAATCTAGCATTATCTAACCCTCATGGTGTGTTACTCATCGACAAAGGTTACCAAAATGGATTCTCAACCCTAGTGTCTCTCAAAAGGAAAATCAACTAAACAAGCATTCAATATTGGAACTCAATTAAAGACATTAATTGAAGAATGCATAATAAAAGGTAAATGAAACAATACCATCATAGGGTTTACAAGTCTAAGTACCCACTAGGGGTTTAGCTCTCCATGGAGCAAAATACAATCAGTAATGAAATCAAAAGTAAAGCTACACAATCCATGAATAAAACCCCCTTGGTTGTCTTGTCGATCGTCTTCAGGAGTGGCCACGTCTTCTTCAAGGGTTCCCTCATCAAGCCTAGTGCACACCTCGCCGGATCGGTACTAATGAAAGCTCCCCCAATAAATCTCTTCCGAAGGAACATGGTGTTGATGGCCGTCAAACCTCTCCAAAAGCCTAGCCAAAGCCTCTCTAAACCCTAGTTGTGGGTGCCTCCAAAGATGAGCAAATATAGGCCAAAGGATGGGAAAAAGATCCTCAATTGGGCTGAAATCGTGACTTAAATAGGATGGAATCGGGCATCCACACGGGCGTGTGAAATTTCCACACGACTGTGTGAATCTGCCAAAAATGGTTTTTCAACAGCCTGTGAATAGTAACTACTCCAGTAAATTGCTAAATTATCTGCTACAGTACTGTACCAAAAACACTCTCAAATCCACACTTTTCATCAAGGCAACATAAACGGGCACACGTCAATGGCGTAGATCGCGTCCCTTCTTCAATAAAGGATAACATTGACGAACACCTTGCTAGCATTGGACAAGTCAGAATATACAAATGTGACTACCTTTGTGCCCCTCCAAACCATGTAATTGCTTGAGCACATGGAGGTTGGCACATATTCACCTATCTTTGAGCACAATTTGTGTCTTTACATTTGTCCACTCCAAGATTTCATCAACGTAGTGCAATCGCAATATACTTTGGCTTCTTTCCTCTATATTTAGCTCCACAACCTTACATGCATAAAAGTAAGATAAATAATGGCAATGCCCCTTGCGTGTAATCCGCAAGTGCGCGGGTTTGTCGAGTAATAAATTCCCAGTTGAGTGGGTATCGTATCCACATGGAGTAAGGAATAAAAATACTTAAATTTCTACTTAACCAAGTGAAGACTAACAATGATTGTGTTGATAAGGTGTAATGCAAACAAGAATAAAAGAAACAAGAAAGAGAAGCACAACTATGTGAGAGATAAGGCAATCGATAAAAGTGGGTTACTCGGATGTTATTCCGCCAAGGATAATTGTTTCAAGTGAAAAACCAACTATTATGCTTCCTAACTAATGCATTAATGAGTCATGGAGATCCTACAATACACGGTCCCAAATCGAAGGTCAACCGTAACTAACTCTATACTATATCCCGGCGGAGAAATCAAACAATCTCAACGCCTCACACTGTATAGAATTGCATACAGTTCTAGGGATTCCAAGTGATAAACCCTATTCCTATATGTAGACCTTACCCTTTAGTCCATGTGAAAGGCCCCTAGTCATAGTTAAGCCCTAGTTGCTAAAATCACTTCAACGCTTCACTCCATTGCCTATACAACTAAATCCCAGCGGAAGGTCATCTCTTAGCATGTTCACTCTACTATGACCACAAAGAACTCTTGTAATGTGGAGGTAGGATAAATCACATCGGAGGAGAAATGGGACTCTCTGCTACCTCTCGACTCTCCCTCTCGACCCTCTCTAATCTTGCAATGTCTAATCCTCATGATGTGTCACTCACTCAAAAAGGTTACCAAGGTGAACTCTCAACCCTAGTGTTACTCTAAGGGATTATTCATTAAATTAAGCATTCAAGATTGGAACTCAATTAAAACATCAAATAAGAAAAGCATAATAAAAGCTTTAATGAAACAAATACATCTTAGGATTCACAAATCCAAGTACCCACTAGGGGCTTTAGCTCTCCATGGAGCAAGATACAATCAATCATAAAATCAAAAATAAAAACAAGTAGTCCAGAGGAAAACCCCCTTGGTAGTCGTGTCGGTGGTCCAGGTGGATGGTCCCTAGCCAAAATTAAGCCCTAGATGCTAAGATCACTTCTACGGTTCACTCCGTTGCAACTGGAACTAAGCCCCCGCGGAAGGTCATCCCTTAGCCCATTCACTCAACTATGACCGTAAAGAGCTTAAGGAAATGGAGGTAGAATAAATCACACAGGAGGGGAAAGGGGACGCTCCGCTATCTCTTGACTCACCCTCTCAACCCTTTCCATCTTAGCTTTGTCTAACTCTTGTGGTGTGTCACTCACTCACATGGGTTACCAACAAGAACTCTCAACCCTAGTGTCACTCTAAAGGAGTATTAACACAATCAAGCATTCAAGGTTGGAACTCACAATAAACATCTATTAATTGAAAGCATTATAAAGAGATTCAATGAAACAAATACATCATAGGGTTCACAAATACCCAAATACCCACTAGGGGGTTTAGTGCCAAGGTCCCCTTGCGTATATCCCGCAAGTGCACGGGTTTGTCGAAGTAATAATCCCTGGTGAGCGGGGTCGAATCCACAAGGAGTAGGGAGTAAATACACTTAATTCGATTCTTAGCTATGTGGAGTATCAACAATGATAAGTGTTGTAATGATTCAATTCTCAGAAATTAAAAGCAACAAGCAAGAGAACAAAAGTAAGGAGGAGGCAAGGCAATCGATAAAGATGGGGTACTCAGATGATGCTTCACCTAGGATAATCACTTCAAGTGCAAGAACTCTCTATTATACTTCCTAATCAATGCAATGGTGAGTCGTGGAAATCCTTACATACATAGTCCCAAATCTAAGGTCAACTATGCCTAACTCTATACATGTCCCGGAGGAGAAATCGAACAATCTCAACACCTCGCACTCGCATAGAGTTGCAATGAGCTCTAGGGATTCCAAGTGATAAATCTCTTCCTAGATTTAGACCTAACCCTTTGGTCCAGGCAGAAGGTCCCTAGCCACAATTAAGCCCTAGATACTAAGATCATCTCAACGCTTCACTCCATTGCACGCGCAACTAGGCCCCAGCGGAGGTTCATCCCTTAGACCATTCACTCTATTATGGCCGCAAAGAACTCGAGGAACGGAGGTAGAATCTATCACGTCGGAGGGGAAAGGGGACGCTCCTGTATCTCTCGACTCACCCTCTCAACCCTCTCCAACCTAGCTTTATGTAACGCTCATGGTGTGTCACTCACTCACAAGGTTACCAACAAGAACTCTCAACCCTAGTGTCACTCTAGGGGAAATGTTCATACAATCAAGCATTCAAGGTTGGAACTCACAATAAACATCAATTTATTGAAAGCATAATAAAGAAGTTCAATGAAGAGAATACATCCTAGGGTTCACAATCACCCAAGTACCCACTAGGGGTTTAGCTCTCCATGGAGCTAAGTACAATCAAAGAAATCGAATGTAAAATCAATGAATCCATAAAGAAACCCCCTCGATGGTCGTGTTGATGGTCTTATGGAAAGTCCTCTACTCGTCGTCCAAGGATTCCTTCGTCGGGTATAGGATACGCCTCGATCGAAGCTCCCCTACCAACCTTCTTCCTAATGGAATCACGATGTCGGAGCCGTAGAACCTCTCCAAAACCTTGGCCAATACCCCTCGAAACCCTAGCTGACGCCGTCTCGCATGTTGGATAAAAGATGGAGAAAAGAATATCAAAATCGGGGCTGAATCGGCTTTAAATAAGGTTGGAATCGGGCAACTCCACGAGCGTGGACGATACACACGCCCGTGCGGAATTTCCACACGGGCGTGGATAATTTCCACACACCTGTATGGATTCTCTGTTCTCTGGTTTCTCAGCCGGCTATGAATAGTGCTGCTACAGTACTTGTTACATTGTTGTTACAGTTCTCTGCTACAGTCTTCGACATGAATAACTTCCGAATTCCATACTTTCATCGGTGTAACGCAAATGGGCACACGTTCACGTCGTGAATCAATTGCTTCTTCAATGATATATATGTTGGTTGAGCTCCTGTTCTTGTATGCATAAGACGGAATGCTCTAGTGTGACTGCCTTTGTGCCCCTCCAAATGGATGTACTCACTCGAATGCAAGGAGGTTGGCACACACTCTAGCATCTCATACCTGTCCTATGTCTTCGCGTTTGAACCTTAGCAAGATCTCCTCCAAAATACGTGCATTATGATGCACATTGGCCTATTTCCTTCATACTCGGCCTCACAGCCCTACCTGCATAAAACTAACATAAAAACAAACATATTAATGTAAAAACCTGAGAAAAGTAATGCTTAACATAAGGAATGAACGTTTCGCATTCATATCACACAATCACTTATCATTTAGCTCTGCATGGAGCTAGATACAATCAATGAAATCTAATGTAAAAGCATAGAATCCATGGAAAACCCCCTCTATAGTTGTGCGATGGTCTTGTGAAGAGTCCTCTACTCATCGCAAGGGTCCCTTTGTCCGGTGTAGGATACACCTCGCCAGATCGGTGCCGATGAAAGCTCTCCCACTAACCTTCTTCCAAACAGAGCGCGATATCGAAGCCGTAGAACCTCTCCAAATCCCTAGCCAATACACCTCCAAATCCCTAGCCAATACCTCTCCAAATCCCTAGCGAATATCTCTCCAAACCCTAGCCAAAGTCCTCTCTCAAGTTTGGGAAAAGATGGAGAAAAAGAATGCTGAAATCGGGGCTGAAATCGAATATAAGTAGGCTAGAATCAGGAATCCACACGCCCCTATGGGTGCCCCTGTGGAGTTTTCCACACGGGCATGGGTAATTTCCACACGCCTATGTGGATTCTCTAGAATTGTGATTTTCAGCCGGCTGTGAACAATAACTATTACAATAAATTGCTAAAGTGATTTGCTACAGTACCTACTACAGTGCCACACCAAAAACACTCCGAAAACCACTTTTCATCTAGGTAACATAAACAGGCACACGTTTATGCCGTAGATCGCACATCTTCTTCAATCAAAAGCTTCATTGGCGGAGATCTTGTTATCAATGCACAAGTCGGGATACACAAATGTGGCTGCATTTGTGCCCCTCAACCTCATTGTAGTGACTTAAATTCATGGAGGGATGGCACACATTCACGTATCTTGGAGTCCCACTTATGTCTTCACATTTGTTTCTTCCAAGATTCCACCAAATAATGCATTCACGATCAACATTGGCTTCTTTCTTCAACACTCAGCTTCACAACCCTACATGCGCAAAAGAACACAAATACACATGTATTAGCACTTAAACATGCTAAAAGTAATGCTCAACATAAGGAAAGAACACTTTGTATTGTTATCACATGAGCACTTATCAGTCACAGTATTTACAGATCACTTAGCACTCCGTTATCTTATGAACAAGGCTGACGCAAAGCCAAGATTGATTTGTTGGATCTTATTATTACAAGAGTTTGATATGGAAATAAAAGATAAGAGGTGAACCAAAAATGTGGTTGCAGATCATCTTTCAAGATTAGATGGTTGTGAAGGGCAAGAACCGGCAAGCAAGAGTAACATTTGTATGCAGTACAGGAGTTAGAGTCAGAGGATACTTCATTGTTCGCGGACTTTGCAAACTAATTGTTAGGGAAGGTACTTAAGCAACGCCTCACCTTTCACCAGAAGAAAAAGTTTTTTTAGTGACTTCAAGAACTATTTTTGGGATGATCCCTACGTGTTCCAAATTTGTGCAGACCATGTGGTTCAAAGATGTGTTTCTAGGGAGGAAGGTTGGATTATTATTGCACACTGTCACTCAGGGCCCATTGGGGGGCATTATGCTTCGAGCAAGACTGTTGAGAAAATTTTGGTCACCAGTTTTTATTGGCCGACTTTATTCCAGGATACACATCAGTTTGTTCTTCAATATGATAGTTGTTAGAGTGCTGGAAACCTATCGCAGAGAGATGAGATGCCTCATAATCCAATGCAATTTTGTGAGGTGTTTGATGTGTGGGGAATTGACTTTATAGGACCATTTCTGAAGTCCAATGGTAATCAATATGTCCTGGTGGTAGTTGACTATGTTTCTAAATGGGTGGAAGCTCAAGCTCTTCCAACCAATGATGCTAGAACCATGGTGAAATTTTTTAATAGGTTGTTTACTCGATTTGGAACCCCATGAATTATCACTAGTGATCGAGGAACCCATTTTTGCAACACATAACTCGCGAAAGTGTTGAAGCGCTATGGAGTGCATCATCGTCTTGCTACCCCCTACCACCCGCAGACGAGTTGTCAAGTGGAAGTCACAAACAGAGAGTGAAAATTGCTTGAGTAGGCATATTTTTATATATGTTTTACATTCATTGAGCGTCATTTTATCATGGTTTATGTCTTATATTGTGTATTTGGTGTTCTTTAATGCATATAGGTGGTGAATGCCTTGAAGAGTAAAAGGGAAGCAAAGATAGACTATAAAGACATAATGTTGGGAGCTCTTATTCAATTCAAGGACCAAGACACGAGAGGAGTTCATTAACGTGGAGATGTGTGCCAATTTCCAAGAGTATTCAAGTCAATTCACTAGTTGGAAGGGCACAAAGGCAGCCATATCTTCATGTTCCTTCTCTTTGTGAAGATTGCAAGACCTTTCAAAGATGCGTCGATGAAGAAAAATCTTATAGCCTACCACATGGACGTGTGCCTGGACATGTGGCCTCAAGAGAAGAGTGTTTGGGCTTTAAAAAGGCAGCCACATGGACTTGTGCCCAGACATACGCCCGCGTGGAAATTCCTATAGCCCACATAAGTGCGTGGAAAATCCACATGAGTGAGGGGGGGGCATGTGACAGCCGTGGTTTTGGGCTTTAAATAGGCCATTTGCCCTATTCTTTGGGGACTTTTTGGAAAGCTTTTGGTGAGCACTTTGAAGGCAAGGCGGCTACGGTTTTGGAGGAGGTCATTGGCGATATTGGGGTCGTCCATCACCAACTTTGATCGATCTTCTCTTCGTCAAAGCATAGAGGGAGCCTTCGGTGACCTAGCTTCGGAGAGGGATACTTCAAGACGTTGGGCGACCCATCAAGGCCATCATCACGAATTTAAGGGGATTTTTCTTCATGGTTTCCATTACTTTTCATTATATTCACCATTGTTTTCTAACTTGCTCCATGGAGGGCAAAACCCTAGTAAGTATTTGGGCATGTGATAAGTGCTTGTGCAATAAGAATGTGAAGCGTTCTTTCCTTCTGATGAGCATTACTTTTGTCAGGTTTTAGCGCTAATATGTGTGTATTTATGTACTTTTATACAGGTTGGGTTGTGAGGCCGATTATTTACAAAAGAAGCAATTGTAGATTGTTTTACGCATTATTTGGAGGAGATCTTGAGAAGGTTCAAAGATAGAGACATGAGTCGGGTTTAGAATGATAGAATGTATGCCAACCTCCTTCTATTCGAGCTAAGGCAATGATTTGGAGGGGCACGAAGCCAGTTACATCCTAGTATTCCGGCTTGTGCATAATTAGCAAGATCTCCACCAACCTGATCGTTTGTTGAAGAACCAAGATAATCTACGACGTGAACGTGTGCCCGTTTATGTTACCTCGATAAAAGCATGGATTCGGGAGTATTTCGGGTCATACTGTAGCATGTATTGTAGAAATCACTGTAGCAAATCACCGTGGCAGGCACTGTTCACAGCCGGCCGAAGAAGTAGAAAAACAGAGGAGCCAGACAGGCATGTGTTAATTCCACAGGCCCGTGTGGAATATCCATAGGGGCTTAATTGTGGTTAGGGACCTTTCTTCTGGACCAAGGGTTAGGTCTACAATTAGGAGAGATTTATCACTTGGTATCCTAGAGCTTAATGCAATCCTTCTTACGAGTGCGAGGTTGAGAGGTTGTTCAACTTCTCCTCCGGGACATGTAGAGGATTAGGCTTGGTTAACCCTAGATTTTGGGCCATGAATTAAAAAATGTCCTTGACTCACCATTGCATTAGTTAGGAAGCATAATAGAGAGTTCTTGCACTTGAAACGATTTTCCTAGGCGGATCAATACTTGTGTACCCCATCTTTATCGATTGCCTGACCTTCTACTTTAGTTTTGCTATCTTTCGGTTTGTTTTACTTTTGAGAATTGAATCTTATCACACTTATCACTATTCATCTTTCATATAGTTAAGAAGCATATTAAGTATTTTGATTCCTTTTTCCCTGTGGATACGATATCCCACTCACCTGGGATTTCTTACTTTGACAACTCCATGCACTTCAAGTTGATGACCCGAGGGAACCCCTCAGTATTGATTGAAGGAGATCCCGAACTTGAAAGAACACTTAGAAGAAAAGGGAAAGGACCTGTGGAAGAACAATCTAATCTAGCTGATTTGGAAGTTGAAGGGTCAGATAATATGGCATAACAAAATGAGCAGCAGAGGACACTCTTTGATTATGCTAGACCCTCAGTTTTGGGCATGCAATTGAGTATTGTGCGACCCCCAATTACAGCTCAGAATTTCGAGCTAAAGCAGGCATTCATCCACATGTTGTAGCAATCCACACAGTTCAATGATTTGGCCGATGAGGATCCAAACAGTCACATAGAGAACTATCTCGAGGTGTGTGATATGCTCAAGATAAATGGGGTGACGGATGATGGCATTAATTTGAGAGCCTTCCCATTTTCCTTAAAAGGGAGAGCAAAGCAGTGGCTACACTCATTACCTAGAACCTCGATTACTACATGGGAGGAGATGGCAGAAGCTTTTCTAGCCCGTTATTTCCATCATTGAAAATCTGCAAGGCTTAGGAATGAGATCTCATCCTTTGTACAGTCGGAATTGCAGTCTCTATTCAAGACATGGGAAAGGTTCAAGGAGCTCCTGAGAAAGTGCCACCAACACGGATTCCGGGAGTGGATGATTGTTCAGACTTTTTACAATAGGTTGAATCCGAGTACAAGATAACTCTTGGATGCCGCAGCAGGAGGTACGTTATGTAGCAAGAGCCCCGATGAGGCCCGTTAACTTATTGAAGAAATAGGTTTATACAGCTACCCATTCAATGCCAGGGAGAAGAAAAAGGTAGCCGGTCTTCATGAGATAGATGCAGTAACTTCATTGGCAGCGCAAGTGGAAAATTTGAGTAAGAAGTTAGATCTTCTAACTTCAAACAAAGTGGCGGCCGTGAGTAGCCTGCACTGGGTGTGGTGGAGAACATGCTCCCTCGGATTGCCCGATCTCTATTGGTGATTCATCTTCGGTTGAGAAGGTCGATTTTGTAGGTAATGGCATGAGGACTCAAGGAAACCCATATAGCAATACCTACAATCCAGGTTGGAAAAATCATCCCAATTTCTCATGGAGCAACCAAGGTCCACAAAAGGCAATGGGGCCACCGGGTTTCCAACAACAAGCCCCGAACGTGGAAAATAGAGTTTCAGGTTTGGAAACATGAATGAATGATTTGGAGAAGGCCTTGACTAGATTTGTGCAATCTTCAAATACAAGGTTTAAATCAGTTCAGGCTACACTTCGCAATCACACCGTCTCTTTGCATAACCATGAAAACCATGTGGGGTAGATTGCGAAGTCTCTCTCGGAAAGGCTACATGGAAGCTTGCCGAGCAATACTGAGACCAACCCTAGAGAGAATGTGAAGGTGATCACTTTGAGAAGTGGTCATGAGGTTGAAGGTAGGTTTCTAGGTGAGAATCCAAAAGAACATGCACCCGAGGTTATAGAGGTTGAAGAGAGAACAAGCAAATAGAAGGAGGTGGTAATCCCACCTTTCAAGCCGAGAATCCCTTATCCCTCTAGATTGAAGTATGACCAAGGGGATGAACAGTACAAGAAGTTCCTGAGTTTGTTCAAGCAACTCCACATCAATATTTCTTTTGTTGAGGCATTAGCTCAAATTCCTTAGTATGCGAAATTCTTGAAAGACTTGTTAACTAATAAGAGGAAGTTGGAGGAGAGTGCTTCACTGATTTTAGATGCATCTTGCTAGGCGGTGTGGCAAAAGAAGATGCCAAACAAGAAGAAAGACCCGGGAAGCTTCATCATTCCGTGTAATATTGGCAATCTAGGTGAAGAAATGGCATTGGCGGACTTAGGGGCTAGCATCCACGTCATGCCATACACTTTCTTTCAAAAGCCTAGGCTTGGGCGAGCCTAGGCCCACTCGGATGACTTTGCAATTGGCGGACCGAACGGTGCTACATTCGAGGAGCATTATTGAAGACGTGCTTATCAAGGTGGACAAGTACATTTTTCCTCTGTGGGTCAGGCGCACGGGCGTGCGACGTGCGGCTTCCTCTGTGGGTCGGGCGCACGGGCATGGGTAATTTCCACACGCCCGTGCGAGCAGTTTCAGAGACAGCAAGAGCTATCCTGAGAGTACACAGGGGTGTGCGTCAGCCCCTGTGGCTCTCCATTGTGGAGATACACAGGCGTGTGGAATTTTCGCACGGCCGTGCGGATATACAGATAACTCTAAGGGGCGCGAGTTCTTTTTAAAGAAGACTTGTTTCTCTTCATCTACATCCTCTCCACTCTCTTCAGAATACTCTAGCATTGGTTTCCGACCTCATATTGCCGATTTTGGAGGATTCTTACTTACTTTTCCGGCCTATTCCTATTCTCATCATCTCAACTCGTCGGTAAGCCCCTATCTTTGATTTTCTTTGCCAATTCTTGATTCTAATCGATGAACTTGCTGAGAATGCTTCATTTTTGCGAGTAGAGTGTATGAGCATGCTTAGAATGAAGTTAGAATAGTTTTAGAAGTGTTTTGTTAGATTTTTGAGGCACGGCCGTGCGGTTCTTCACGCCTTGTGGATTCACACATGCATGCGGAAATTCCCCATGACTGTGTGGATTTCTGCAGCATCATTTATCAAGTTTGTTTGATTGATTTCATTTGAAAACTTGCAGGATATGGCACCTAGGTCAAAGAAGCAAGTAGAGAAACCATCGTGGGAGTCATCCTCCGAGTCCGAGGGTATGAGTTTCGCTATTCCCGAGCATCAGGCTCGTTTTGTGCGTCTGTCGAGACTTCGGTTCTGACAGACTCGGTATCTGGACAGTAGCATACTCTGAGAGTTACAACAGGGGGTTGAATTTGCTGAAGAGGTCGAGGACCTTGTTTCAGTATGGGGGTGGAGTCAATTATTGACGACTACGAGCCAGCCATCCGTGAGCTCACACTGGAGTTGTTGTCATCATTTGAGTTTCGATCGATCGTATGAGAGATTCGACAGCATGGATGCCATCCAGTTCAGAGTGTTTGGACATCACTACTGCATGAGCATCACGCAGTTCTCAGTCTTGCTTGGGCTATACGAGGAGGCATTCACGGACACTGAGGAGTATTTTTCAGCTACCGACTGATTATCCTGGAGCTTTGACACATCAGAGAGCCTACCGAGTTTTGTGTGGTCGGGGTCAGTATGAGCTGTGGTTGTCCAAGGCCACGTGGCTTTCCCGACCTGCCTACTGATACTTACATGCAATTATGAGTAGGTCGGTGAATGGCCATGGTGACATCACAGGTGTTCTAAGCCGATAGGAGCTTTTATATCTATAATCGATGGTGCAGCGCATACCGATTCATTTGGGGTACATCCTTGCAGAGTACATTCATCATCAAGGGCATTATGCTAGATTGGGAGCGATCTTCTCGGGCCCCTACATTACGAGACTAGTCATGGGCATGGGTCTCTAGGACGCAATTCATGGGACTGAGAGGATGAGTACTCCTGCTCCCCTGAGTTTGGAGATGATGCGATTGATGGGTATGATCCGCCGAGTACAGATGGGGGTATATGCCTTGGTTCTACCCACTCCAGAGATGGTTGAGGATGAGGGTGATGATACAGAGGCTTCTCAACCTGCCCCCAAGCCTCAGCCGATGCTGATGGAGACTGACACACCTCCGGTGATAGAGGACCCACCCCCGATTCGTATGTTCTCACCATCTCGAGCCCATGATCATTTTTAGAGGCTCGAGAGTGCCATGGGGGTAGTACGAGAAGAGATCATTGAGGCATGACCAGAGATAGTAGAGGTGCACGCGACGCATGCCGCACAGTTCATAGATTTCATGGCGCATTTCGACGCTTTACAGCAGATCCTTCAGAGAGATGCTGCTGCACCTTTTGTACTGTGACCACGCACCTCCCAGACGCCCCCTGCATCACCATCATTGGACCCTCCAGCACCTTCTAATCTAGTACCAGCAGCAGAGGAGCCAGAGCGTGGTGCCGACACTTGACTTTTTTTTATTCTACTTGCATTTTATTTTGGACATGTTATCGTCAGGAAGGACATTCCTTCTGATCTTACTTTTAATTTTGCTGTCTCGAGTTGTATTTCTTGCTCTATCTTATATATACTTGAGTTTTTGCTTTTCTTTTATTGAGCTCTACTGAACCCCCTCGTGTATGCGTGCAGATGGTCTTGTCATCATGGGAATTGAGAACTTGTCATAGACACGACCAAGGTACTTTGGCACTTGGCCGTGTGTGCCTCACAACCCATTAGAACATCCTCCCCAAGGACTTAGCTCCATCAAATGCAACAGTAGGAGTCAGGGGAGTATTGTCTCGATTGCTTCTCCCACATTTATTCTTGATTGATATACATTATAAGTGAGCTTGCATGTGTACATTGAGGTTAATGTACAACTTAAGTGTGTGTGTGTGGGGGGAGTTTCATAGTGCACATATCTTTTACACTATTTTTATTGATATATATGCTCACATAGCCAATGGTGGTTCACCTTAGTTTCAATGATGGTATTCTTGAGTTTAGGAGAATTTTTAACATTGAATGTTCTCATGCTCTAGTTCTTGCTTGAAGTTTTAGGAATTTTTGCTCAAATAACATTTTGTGCACTTCTTACTCTTTAAAGTCTTTTAGAAACTCAAGTCTAAGGTTAAAGGAACCAGTTTTAATTTTGTTTCTTGTGTTGCTTTGATATAAAAAAAATGGAAAATGGAAAAGAAAGAAAGAACAAAGTGTTTTTATCGTTTAATTGTGCTTATTGGGTGGAAAGAGCTACCGCCCATGATGTATAAAGCTACTCTCATAAGTCGATACTAGCTATGCCCTATTGAGAGAAAGAGCTATCTCATGAGATGTGTGAAAGCTACCACCCCGGTAGAATGAGCTACCACCTCAAAAGTGTGAAAGCCACCTTAGCGGCCGCTTTGTAAAGGACTACCTTAGAGGATGTGTGAAGCTACTACCCTTTTTGAAATGTTTGGTACTCCTTGTAGATAAATAAGTCCCTTATATCTAGAACTGTGAGGAATATACTTTTGGTTGACTTGAGTGAGTTCACACACTTACACGATTTAGGGTTTGTTGTCCTTTGTAATTCAAGTTTTTAGGTAGAGCATTGATTCTTTCGTATTTAGTGTTGAAAATTTCCTTTACTATTAGAATGCTTTCTTTGCATGCTTTGGTTAACCTAAGGCCAAGCACATCCAATAGTCCTTTCATCTATGCATACAATGTTCTAACTTTTGCTTGAGGACAAGGAAAAGCTTAAGTGTGGGGGAGTTTGATAAGTGCTTGTGCGATAAGAATGCAAAGCGTTCTTTCCTTATGATGAGCATTACTTTTGTCAGGTTATAGCACTAACACGTGTGTATTTATGTACTTTTATGCAGGTTGGGTTGTGAGGCTGATTATTTGCGAAAGAAGCCATTGTAGATCATTTTACGCATTATTTGGAGGAGATCTTGAGAAGGCTCAAACGTGGAGACATAAGTCGGGTTTTGAATGATAGAATGTATGTCAATCTCCTTGTATTCGAGCTAAGTCAATGATTGGGAGGGGCACGAAGGCAGTTATATCCTAGTATTCTGGCTTGTGCATATTTAGCAAGATCTCCACCAACCTGACTGTTTATTGAAGAACCAAGATGATCACACCGTTTATGTTACCTCGATGAAAGCATGAATTTGGGAGTATTTTGGGCCGTCACTGTAGCAGGATATCTGTAGAAATCACTGTAGCAAATTACTGTGGTAGGTACTGTTCACAATCGGCCGAAGAAGGAGCAAAACAGAGGAGCCACACAGGCGTGTGGAAATTCCAAACGCCCGTGCGTTAATTCCACAGGCCCGTGTAGAATATCCACAGTGGCGTGTGGAATCCCAATTCCAGTTCTATTTAAAGCCGATTTCAGCTACGATTTCATCATTCTTTTCTCCATCTTTTCCCCAACTCGAGAGAGGACTGCGGCTAGGGTTTTGGGAGGTATTGGCTAAGGGATTTGTAGAGGTTCTACAACCCCGACATCATCATCTCTTTGGAAGAAGATTGGTAAGGGAGCCTCCGTTGGATTGATTCGGCGAGGCGTATCTTATACCGGACAAGGGGATCTTGCGTCGAGTGGAGGACTCTCCACAAGACCATCGCCAAGACTATTGAGGGGGTTTTCCTATGGATTGCTTTCTTTTACATTTGATTTCATTATTGTTTGTATTGTGCTCCATGGAGAGCTAAACCCCCTAGTGGGTACTTGGTATTTGTGAACCCTAGGATGTATTAGTTTCATTGAATATTTTTATTATGCTTTCAATTAATTGATGTTATTGTGAGTTCCAATCTTGAATGTTTGATTGCTTGGATACTCCCTTAAAGTAACACTAGGGTTGAGAGTTCATCTGGTAACCCTTGTGAGTGAGTGACACACCACGAGAGTTAGACAAAGCTTGATTGGAGAAGGTTAAGAGGGTGAGTCGAGAGGTACAGGAGCGTCCCATTCCCCTCCAGTGTGATAGATTCTACCTCCGTTCCTCGAGTTCTTTGCGGCCATAATAAATGTAAATGAGCTAAGGGATGACCCTCCGCTGGGGCTTAGTTGCGAGTGTAACGGAGTGAAGCGTTGAAGGTGATTTTAGCATCTAGTGCTTAATTGTGGTTAAGGACCTTTCTTCTGGACCAAGGGTTAGGTCTACAATTAGGAAGAGATTTATCACTTGGTATCCCTAGAGCTTAATGAAATCCTTCTTATGAGTGCGAGGTTGAGAGATTGTTCAACTTCTTCTCCGAGACATGTAGAGGATTAGGCTTGGTTAACACTAGATTCCGGGCCATGCATTAAAGGATGTCCCTGGCTCACCATTGCATTAGTTAGGAAGCATAATAGAGAGTTCTTGCACTTGAAACGATTTTTCTAGGCGGATCAATACCCAGGTACCCCATCTTTATCGACTGTCTTACCTTCTACTTTACTTTTGCTCTCTTTCGGGTTGTTTTACTTTTGAGAATTGAATCTTATCACACTTATCACTATTCATCTTTCATATAGTTAAGAAGCAAATTAAGTATTTTTATTACCTTTTCCTTGCGGATACGATACCCCACTCACCTGGGATTTATTACTTCGACAACTCCGTGCACTTGCGGGGAGCATTGTCAGCATGTGAACCCTAGGATCTATGCTTTTTGTATTGATTTGCTTTATGTTTCTATTAAATCCGAGTTGATTTGAGTTTTAATCTTGTATCCCCATTGCTTACATGTTATATTAATCCTTGTGGTTGATTGGATTTGCATGACTTGTTGATTTGATGAGAGAGAGGTCTCCATTAGAGTTAGAACTTCAAGGTTAAAGAGAGTTGAGAGGGTGAGTCATGAGATAGTGGAGTGTCCCCTTTCCCTTTATGATTGAGTGTTTCCTATCTCGGTATTCCCTAGACTCTATGCAACCATATTTGGTGTGAGGCGTGAGATTGAGAAATTTCTCCACCGGGACCTTTTAGGGGTTTAGTGATCCTTCGCCGGGAATTAGGGTTGGATCTATCTTTAGGAATCAGTTTCACTCTTAGGTGTCCCTAGAGCGTATTGCAGTCATATGGGGTTTGAGGTGTTGAGATTGAGCGATTTCTCCGCCGGGACCTTGTAGGGGACTAGTGCCGGTGGCTCGGAGGCAAGGGCCGGTTATTCTTGGATTGCCTCGACTCATTAGACTTGGTTTAGAAGCATTTAGTGAATCTTGAGCTTCATGTTAGATCCTAAGGGGAGCATTGTCCGGGTACTTCATCTTTATTGATTGAGATCTCCTTTACCTGTTTTTCTTACCCGTTTGCTTGGTTATTAATTCCCTTGCAATTAGTTCATTTCATCACATCCATTGATTTTGACTAGATAACTAAGAATTGGTTAATACTAATACTTCCATTACCTGTGGATTCGACTACCCACTCACCGGGGTAGTTATTACTTCGACACTCGTGCACTTACAGTTTACACGCATATTCGGACATGTCAGAGAGCTTAAGAGGATCTTAACTAAGTCTGTGGAACAAGGAAAGTGGGATTGGTCGGAACGTTTGGATGACATACTTTGGGCTCATAGAACAACGTACAAAACTCCAATAGGGAGCACTCCCATAATTTGGCGTATGGAAAATCCTATCATTTGCCTGTGGAGTTAGAGCATAAAGCATATTGGGCAATCAAGGCTATGAATTTTGTCTTGATTTTTCTTGTGGATTTTTAATGTCGTTGTGTGCCTGAATTTGTTTTGACAAAGTTTTTGGTGGTTCCAGCTATTTTCTCATGTTTTCGCTGGTGTACTTTGCATAGTAGGGCAAGCTCTATGTGTGTATACATGTTCAGGAATTTTTTGTAGAGCCTGCAGAGTTTTCTAAGCCATCCAGAGAAAATGCATGGGCGTGTAGAATTTTCACACGGTCATGGATCTCCATTGTGAGCTCGTCCAGAGAAGGCACAAGGGCATGGACGCGCCCCTGTTGGTGACCTAGTTCCATCTGCATGCCCGTGGGTAATTTTCGTACGGGCGTGCGTCTTCCTACAGAGACATGGAAATTTTTCCCGAGAGCTCACAGGGGCATGGACTCGCCCCTGTGGGTGATCCTGTGATAAACGCATGGACGTGGGTATTTTTTGCACGCCCTTGTGGATCTTTGCAGAAGAGCTTTCCTCATTCCGTAGAATACACTGGGGCGTGCGTCTGCCCCTGTGAACTGCCTAGTAATGATCCACACCCGTGCGGAATTTCCGCACAGGCGTGTGAAACACTTAGCGAATTTTCTCGGGTGGGCAGAGAGCGTACAGGGGTGTGCATTTTCCCCTGTGGGTCGGGCGCATGGGCATGGGAAATTTCAGAATGCTCGTATGGATGTGCATGAATTGTTTGGCTGCATTTTTTCTTTATAAATCTATCGACCCCTTTTCATTATCATACTTCAAAACATTTAGAGAACACTCTCTCGCGCTCTCCTGACCTTCCATTGTGGATTTTGAGTAGGGTATTTGTGTTTCTCGCCGATTTCATGGTTTTTAACTTCATCTCATCGGTAACCCTCATTTTTTCCATTTTCTTCACTCTCGGTTGATTTTGATTGATTTTCTTTGATTAAACAAGTGAATGTGCCTCGGTTTCATGCTAAAATGGGTGTGGTACGCTTTGGATGAGTTTTAAAAGTGATTTGGAGGAGTATTTATGGGTTATGCCACAAGGGGCCGTGCGGTTTTCACGCCCCATGAATCCACACGACTGTGTGGATTCCTGCAGTATTGTTTATGAATGAATTTGATCATTTTTCCTCTTCAATATCTGTAGGTATGGCTCCCAGGACAAAGAATATTGATGGCAAGTGTCCCCGAGAGCACTCTACTGAACCCGAGCATATAGAATTTGTTGTTCCAGAGCACCAAGTTCGGTTTGAACGTTTGTCTAAGCTTAAGTTTGGTCAAATGTGGTTCCCATATATGGGGATTATGCGAGAGATACAGATGGGCCATGATATGGCAGATGAGCTTGATGAGATGCTAGCCGTGGGCAGTTGGGGCAGGTTGCTATCTATCCGTGACCCCACTATTCGTATACCGACACTGGAAGTACTCGCATCGTTTGAGTTTGATAGATCATACTCTAGTTTTGACAATGGTGATGCCGTATAGTTTAGATTATTCAGGCATCATTATAGTATGAGTGTCACACAGTTCTCAACTCGATTGGGGCTATACGATGAGTAGTTTATGACCACATAGAAGTACGAGCAACTTCCAACAGATTATCCTAGTAGCTTGACTCCGTAGCGTGCTTATCGAGTACTATGTGGCCGTGGGCACTATAAGCCAGGGGTGTTAAAGGTGTCTTGTTTGTGTAAGCGAAGTTACAGATACATGCACGTTGTTTTGAGCAGATCAGTGAATAGCCGCAGGGATAGCACTAGAATCTTGAGCTGATAGGAGCTTTTGTATCTTTATTCGATGACTCAGGGTACACCGATCCATCAAGGACATATCATTGGAGAGTACATACGACATCAGGGTTAGTATGCCAGATTAGGAGTGATTTTCTCTGGACCCTACATTACGAGGCGCATCATGGGTATAGGCCTACTTCGTGCTATTAGAGGGGCCGAGAAGGTGATTACACCTGCATCCTTGGGTATAGTGATGATTAGATAGATGGGTATGTTCTGTAGGTATGGGGCAGGGAGTGAATGTATTGATTGTACTGGACCAGGTAATAGAAGGAGAAGAAGTGGATGCAACCGAAGGATCACAGTATGCCTTTGTGCCTCCGCCTGAGCAGATTGGACTTGATGCACCTCTTGCCGCACACGAGCCCCCACCAGTGTGGATATTCTCTCCCACTCGAACTCATGATCGATTTGAGAGGCTCGAGAGTGCTATAGGGATATTGCATGTGGATGTGGCCGAGGTTCGCGCTACACAGGCTACAAACCACACCGAATTCATGGCATGTTTTGACATCATACAGCAGTTGCTAGAGAAAGACATGAGATTACCATTTGCGATGTGATCCGCATCACCAGTTGATCCACCTTGTGCCTCTTCACCCGCAGCACCAGCAGACCTGATAGAGGATGACACCGACACTTGACTTTACTTTTCATCGTCTTTATTACTTTTGTATTCTATTTTGGACTTGTATACTCAGAAAGGACTTTCCTTCTGAGTTTATTTTCATTTTGTTGCTCGTGTTGTATTTATTGCTTTATCTTTTATATACTCGAGTTGTTTTTGTTTTATTGGGCTTCACTGAACCCCCTCATGTATGCTTGCAGATGGTCTTGTCAGTATGACAATTGAGAACTAGTCATGGACACGGCCAAAGTGTTTTGGCACTTGGCCGTGTGTGCTTCCCAACCCATTGGAACATCACTTCCAAGGATTTAACTCCATCAAAGGCAACACTTGGAGTCAGGGGAGTATTGTTTTGATTGCTTCTCCCACATATATTCCTGAGCGTTTTACATTATGAGTGAGCTTGCATGTGTACATTAGGAACAATGTACAACTTAAGTATGGCAGGGAGTTTCATGGTGCACATGTCGTTTATATTAGTTTTGATTGACATACATACTCACATAGTCAATAGTGGTTCACCTTAGTTGCAATGATTGTATTCTTGAGTTTAGGAGAATTTTTAAAATTGACTGCTTTTATGCTCTAGTTCTTGCTTTAATTTCTAGGAATTTTTGCCAAATTAACACTTGTTGCACTACTCACTCTTCAAACACTTTTGGAAAATCAAGTTCGATGTTAAAGGGGCTAGTTATAGTTGTTTCTTTTGTTAATTGTGAAAAAAATGGAAAAAATGAAAAGAAAGAACAAAATAGTTTTATTGTTTAGTTGTGCATGTTGGGTGGAAAGAGCTACCACCTATGAAGTATGAAGCTACTCTCATAAGTCGGATACTAGTTATGCCCTAATGAGAGAAAGAGCTATCTCATGGGATGAGTGAAAGCTACCACCCCGGTAGAAAGAGCTACCACCTCGAAAGTGTGAAAGCCACCTTAGCGGCCGCTTCAGAAAGGGCTACTTTAGAGGCTGTGTGAAGCTACTACCGTCTTTTTAATTAGTGTTTCTTTGTGTAGATAAATAAGTCCCTTGTACTTAGAACTTTGAGTACTATACTTTAGGTTGACTTGAGTGAGTTTAGATGCACTTACACGATTTCGGGTTTGTTGTCCTTTTTGATTCAAATTTTTAGCTAGAGCATTGATTTTTTGTATTTAATGTTGAAATTTCCCTTGCTCGTACAATGCTCTCTTTGCATGCTTTGGTGAACCAAAGGCCAAGCACTACCAATATTTCCTTCGTCTATGCTTTAATGTTTTATTTTTGTTTGAGGACAAGCAAAAACTTAAGTGTGGGAGAGTTTGATAAGTGCTTGTGTGATAAGAATGCGAAGTATTCTTTCCTTATGATGAGCTAATTATCAGGTTTTAGAGCTAATACTTGTGCTAATACTTGTGCATGACTCAAAAACTTCACAAGTTTGATTCCAATTCTGGGGCATCTCATCCGGGCGAGAAATATTACCCACCCTCTGACATCTATCACATGTTTGTATGAACTCGTGGGTGTCCTAAAATAATGATGGCCAATAGAATCCTGAATCAAGAATCTTCTTTATAGTTTGGTTTGCATTATATTGACCTCCAGTTGGTCCTAAATGATAGTGCTTCAAGAAACTGAAACCCTCTATCCGTGACACGCATCTTCAAACAACCAGATCTGAACAAACTCTCAATAGATAACACCCTTAACTAAATAGTTGGCAAAATCAGCAAACCACGATGGTCCACACTCTTCCACTGCCCGAATACTGTACAAGTGTTCCTCAACAAATGAATCATTGATATCTTTCTCCCTCAAATTATTGAGATTGGGAATTTCTAACCGGGATAAATAATCTGCTGCAAGGTTCTCGGCCCCTCTCTTATCTTTAATCTCCAGATCAAATTCCTGAAGCAATAGGACCCATCTAGTCAAACATGGCTTGGCATCTGACTTGTTGAGTAGATATCACAAAGCGGAATGATCAATGTATACCACCACCTTGGAAAGAACTAGATATGATCGAAATTTATTGAATGCGAACATGACAGCAAGCAACTCTTTTTCTATTATGGTATAGTTCTCCTGAGCTTCCACTAATATTTTGCTTGTATAGTGTATGGGATGGAAGTTTTTGCATCTTCGTTGCCCAAGTACTACACCCACTGCAAAATGGCTTGCATCACACATCAATTCAAATGGAGAATCCCAATCTGGAGCTACCATTATGGTTGCTTGAGTAAGCTTTTCCTTGAGTGTAATAAAAGCTTTCATGCAATCATCGCCAAACTTGAATGGTACACCTTTTTCCAACAATTTTGTTAAGGGTCTGGCAATTTTGGCAATGACCCTGATGAATCTTCTATAAAAACCTGCATGCCCAAGAAAACTCCTGATAGCATTCATTGAAGTCGGGGGAGGTAGTTTATCTATAACGGAGATTTTTGCTTTGTCTACCTCGATTCCCTCTTTGGAAATGTTTTGACCCAGGACTATCCCTTCTTTAACCATGAAATGACATTTCTCCCAACTTCGTACGAGGTTAGTCTCCTCGCACCGAGTAAGAACACGTTCTAGGTTCTCGAGGCATAGCTCAAATGAGTCACCAAAGACAGAAAAATTATCCATGAACATCTCCATAAAGTCTTCTACCATATCATCAAAAATTGCCATCATGAATCTCTAAATGGTGGCGGGGGCATTACAAAAGCCAAACAGCATTCTGCGGTATGCAAATGTTCCATAAGGACATGTGAATGTAGTTTTTTCTTGTTCTTCTGGTGCAATGGGAATTTGGAAGTACCCTGAAAAGCCATCAAGAAAGCAGTAGTATGAATGCCTAGCAAGCTTCTCAAGCATCTGATCAATAAATGCCAGTGGGAAATGATCCTTTCGGGTAGCATCATTCAATTTTCTGTAGTCAATGCAGACACGCCATCCTGTAATTGTTCGAGTGGGAATTATCTCATTCTTCTCATTTGTGATTACAGTCATACCCTTCTTTTTAGGTACTACTTGCACTGGGCTTACCCTTTCACACTGTCAGAAATTGGATAGATAATGCCTACATCAATAAGTTTAATGACTTCAACTTTTACTACTTCTTTCATGTTTGGATTCAGTCTTCTTTGTGGCAAAGCTGATGATTTATGATTATCTTCCATCAAAATTTTGTGAGTGTAAAATGAAGGATTTATCCCCCTGATATCAGCTATCTTCCAAGCAATTGCTTTCTTATGCTTTATCAAGACATTCACCAAATCTTTTTTTTGTTCAACTGCAAGATTTGAGGCAATGATAATTGGAAGCTGAGTTCCTTCCCCAAGAAAAGCATATTCAAGGTTTTCAGGTTACTTTTTCAATTTTAGTTCAATTGCTTCCTCTGTTGAAAGTCTCAGATTTTTATTCAGTAGCAGATCACTTTGTTCAGGTTCCTCTTTTTCTACGGAAACTGAGCTTTCATCTGAACTATCATCCATGGCATACACAGGGGTGCACATTATACTCAGTCTTTTCCCTTTGATCTCTGCAAAGTTCAGTTATTGGAATTAATTGAGATGCTTGCAGTTTTGCTATATCCAGCTCGGTTAAGTCAATCGGGACACCAACCTCTTCTTCCATTGGAACTCTTCCATAATTCATGAAGTCTGTGAGCATAGCCTTCCAAATATTATTTTCATCTGCTGTAACAGAGCCTTCCCATGGTTTAAATCTGCAAATAGAATTGTCTTATAGCTGGAATAAATGGTGTATAGGCGGTACCCAATCATGCCAGATATTAACCATAATCTACTCACTCCCTTGTGTAAAGTCTAAATCTGCCATAATGAACCTCCTCTGAATTCACTGTCTTGTGCAACTAGGTTTGATTGATTTTCTCATGTCATGCACGGTACCTTGCAAAATCAAGAAAGATAAAGAGAATTAAGCCAAAAAAAAAAATAAGAAAACGAAAAAGAAAGAATAAAACAAAAGAAAAATGGTTAGAGCAATAAGCTAGAAGTTTCCTAGAATTCCTAAAGTCCACGGCAACAGTGAGTATTCCCGCCTGTCACGCGTGTGACCCGGGTTCGATCCCCGGTAACTACACCAAAAACATGGTGTTGCTCACCTACAAATTTACGGGATCGCCAAGTAATACCTTGTGCAAAAACTCAAGGATTGTATTCCACAGGGCTAAGAAGCTCCTATTACTCCTCCATCACTTACTTTCTAACCTCACAACTTAAACATGGTATAATACTCTAATACATGCAAGAATGCAAATAAATCATAAGTATCACGATTCCAAGGCATGAAAGGAGATCACAAGAGTAATAATGAGATAAATAAGCCTAGGGATGAGAATCCCCATGAGGGGTCATCATGATATATGGATGCATAGTAATAGTAAAGCAAGGGTGATTTAAACCAAAGGATCTCAAGAATAGTCCAATCCCAATTTCTCGACGATTGAACCCTAATCCCATACGAATGTTAATAAGGATTTCTCCCTAATCAAATTCCTACGATCGCATTAAGTGTATGGAAATCCCGCATTAAGGCCACACTTATCCTAAGTTGATCCTTAGGATTCGGAGGGGTTACCGACATCCAATTTCTTAGCATGTTGATAAGTGCTTGTGCGATAAGAATGTGAAGCGTTCTTTCCTTATGATGAGCATTACTTTTGTCAGCTTTTAGCGCTAATATGTGTGTATTTGTATTTATGTACTTTTATGCAGGTTGGGTTGTGAGGACGATTATTTGTGAAAGAAGCCATTGTAGATCGTTTTACGCATTATTTGGAGGAGATCTTGAGAAGGCCCAAAGGCGGAGACATGAGTTGGCTTTAAAATGATAGAATGTATGCCAACCTCCTTGTATTTGAGCTAAGGCAAAGATTCGGAGGGTCACGAAGGCAGTTACAGCCTAGTATTCCGGCTTGTGCATATTTAGCAAGATCTCCACCAACGTGACCATTTATTGAAGAACCAAGACGATCTACGATGTGAACGTGTGCCCGCTTACGTTACATCAATGAAAGCATGGATTCAGGAGTATTTTTTGGGCCGTTACTGTAGCAGAATACTGGAAAAATCCCTGTAGCAGGTACTGTTGACAGCCGGCCGAAGAAGGAGCAAACAGAGGAGCCACACGGGCATGTGGAAATTCCACACACCCGTGCTTTAATTCCACAGGCCCGTGTGGAATATCCACAGGGGCGTGTGGAATCCCGATTCTAGCCCTATTTAAAGCCAATTTCATCCCCGATTTCATCATTCTTTTCTCCATCTTTTCCCCAACTCGAGAGAGAGCTGCGACTAGGGTTTTGAGAGGTATTGGCTAGAGATTTGGAGAGGTTCTACGGTCCCGACATCATCATCTCTTTGGAAGAAGGTTGGTATGGGAGCCTCTGTCGGATTGATTCGGCGAGGCGTATCTTATACCGGACAAGGGGATTATGCGATGAGTAGAGGACTTTCTACAAGACCATTGCCATGACTATCGAGGCGGTTTTCATATGGATTTCTTTCTTTTACATTTGATTTCATTATCGTTTGTATTGTGCTCCGTGGAGATCTAAACCTCCTAATGGGTACTTAGGTATTTGTGAACACTAGGATGTATTAGTTTCTTTGAATCTTTTTATTATGCTTTCAATTAATTGATGTTATTGTGAGTTCCAATGTTGAAAGTTTGATTATTTGAATACTCCCTTAGAGTGACACTAGGGTTGAGAGTTCATGTGGTAACCCTTGTGAGTGAGTGACACACCACGAGAGTGAGACAAAGCTTGATTGGAGAGGGTTGAGAGGGTGAGTCGAGAGGTATAGGAGCATCCCCTTCCGGTGTGATAGATTCTATCTCCATTCCTCGAGTTCTTTGTGGCCATAATAGAGCGAATGAGCTAATGGATGACCCTCCGCTGGGGCTTAGTTGCAAGTGCAACGGAGTGAAGCGTTGAAGGTGATTTTAGCATCTAGGGCTTAATTGTGGTTAGGGACCTTTCTTCTGGACCAAGGGTTAGGTCTACAATTAGGAAGAGATTTATCACTTGGTATCCCTAAAGCTTAATGCAATCCTTCTTACGAGTGCGAGGTTGAGAGGTTGTTCAACTTCTCCTCTGGGACATGTAGAGGATTAGGCTTGGTTAACCCTAGATTCGGGGCCATGCATTAAAGGATGTCCCTGACTCACCATTGCATTAGTTAGGAAGCATAATAGAGTGTTCTTGCACTTGAAACGATTTTCCTAGGCAGATCAATACCTGGGTACCTCATCTTTATTGATTGCCTTACCTTCTACTTTACTTTTGCTCTCTTTCGGGTTGTTTTACTTTTGAGAATTAAATTTTATCACACTTATCACTATTCATCTTTCATATAGTTAAGAAGCAAAATAAGTATTTTTATTCCCTTTTCCCTGTGGATACAATACCCCACTCACCTGTGATTTATTACTTCGAAAACTCCGTGCACTTGCGGGGAGCCTTGTCAAGTTTTTGGCAACATTGCCTGGGAAAAGACGTTTAGAGATACTTTGCACTTTTGTTTCCTTAGCTATTCCTTTATCCAGTCTATTTCACATTTTCTTTTCTATTATCGTTCTTATTTGCTTTCTTTCCTTTGTGTAGCTTCAGGTTGATGACCCGAGGGAACCCCTCAATATTGATCGAAGGAAACCAAGAGCTTGAAAGAACACTTAGAAGAAAAGGGAAATGAGCTGTGGAAGAACAGTCTAATCTAGCTAATTTGGAAGTTGATGGGTTCGATAATATGGCAGAATGGAATGAGCAGCAAAGGACACTCTCTGATTATGCTAGACCCTCAGTTTTAGGCACGCAATCGAGTATTGTGCAACCACCAATTACAACTCAGAATTTCAAGCTAAAGCCGGCATTCATCCACATGTTGCAACAATCCACACAGTTTGATGGTTTGGCTAATGAGGATCAAAACAGCCACATAGAGAACTTTCCCGAGGTGTGTGATATGCTCAAGATAAATGGGGTGATGGATGATGCCATCAAGTTGAGAGCCTTCCCATTTTCCCTAAAAGGGAGAGCAAAGCAGTGGCTACACTCATTACCTAGAGCCTCGATTACTACATGGGAGGAGATGGTAGAAGCTTTCCTAGCCCATTATTTCCCTCCTAGAAAATCTGTAAAGCTTAGGAATGAGATCTCATCCTTTGTACAGTCAGAATTGGAGTCTCTATTCGAGACATGGGAAAGGTTCAAGGAGCTCCTGAGAAAGTGCCCACAACATGGATTCCCAGAGTGGATGATTGTTCAGACTTTTTACAACGGGTTGAATCCAAGTACAAGACAACTATTGGATGCTGCAGTAGGAGGTACCATAGGTAGCAAGACCCCCGTTGAGAATCGTCAACCTATTGAAGAAATGGGTTTAAACAGCTACCAATTCAATGCCAGGGAGAAGAAAAAGGTGGCCGGTCTTCATGAGATAGATGTAGTAACTTCATTGGCAGCGCAAGTGGAAAATTTGAGTAAGAAGTTAGATCTTCTAACTTCAAACAGAGTGGCGGCCGTGAGTACCTGCACCGGGTGTGGTGGAGGACATGCTCCCTCTGATTGCCCGATCTCTATTGGTGATGCATCTTCAGTTGAGAACGTCGATTTTGTAGGTAATGGTATGAGGACTCAAGGAAACCCATATAGCAATACCTACAATCTAGGTTGGAAGAATCATTCCAATTTCTCGTGGAGCAACCAAGGTCCACAAAAGGCCATGGGGACACCGGGTTTCCAACAATAAGCCCCAAACGTTGAAAATAGAGTTTCAGCTTTGTAAACCCGAATGAATGATTTGGAGAAGGCCTTGACTAGTTTGTGCAATCTTCAAATGCAAGGTTTGAATCAGTTGAGGCTACACTTCGCAATCACACTGCCTCTTTGCATAACCTTGAAAACTAGGTGGGGCAGATTGCGAAGTGTCTCTCGAAAAGGCCACATGGAAGCTTGCCGAGCAATACCGAGACCAACCCTAGAGAGCATGTGAAGGCGATCACTTTGAGAAGTGGTCGTGAGATTGAAGGTAGGCTTCCGGGTGAGAAGCTAAAAGAACACGCATATAAGGTTATAGAGGTTGAAGAGGGAACAAGCAAAGAGAAGGAGGTGGCAATCCCACCTTTCAAGCCGAGAATCCCTTATACCTCTAGATTGAAGAATGACCTAGGGGATGAACAGTACAAGAAGTACCTGAGTTTGTTCAAGTAACTCCACATCAATATTCCTTTTGTTGAGGCATTAGCTCAAATGCCTAAGTATGCGAAATTCTTGAAAGACTTGTTGACTAACAAGAGGAAGTTGGAGGAGAGTGATTCAGTGATTTTAGATGCATCTTGCTCGGCGGTTTTGCAAAAGAACATGCCAAACAATAAGAAAGGCCCGGGAAGCTTCATCATTCAGTGTAATATTCGCAATCTAGGTGAAGAAATGACATTGGCGGACTCAGGGGCTAGCATCAACGTCATGCCATACACTTTCTTTCAAAAGCTAGGCTTGAGGGAGTCTAGGCCCACTCGGATGACTTTGTAATTGGCGGACCGAACGGTACTACATCCGAGGAGCATTATTGAAGACGTGCTTGTCAAGCGTGGACAAGTACATTTTTCCAGTTGACTTTGTAGTGCTAGACGTCGATGAGGATGCAGATGTAACTTTGATGCTCGGGAGACCGTTCTTGCGGATTTCCAAAGCATTGATTGACATGGATGGCGGAGAGCTAACTTTGAGAGTTGGAGATGACAAGCTCACATACCGCCTTGCTAAAGCCATGCAACATTCTCTTGATTTTGATGATACTTTGTATTTTCTAAACACTACTGATGAGATTGTTGATGAATACATGCAGGAAATGTTCAATCCGGACCCGTATGAGGATTTGTTCGACCAAGAGGAGGAAATTGAAGAAGTAATGATGCTTGGTTCGACTGAAGAAGTACCATCTACCCCGAGGATCTTGAAGAAGGTGCTCCGGAAGATGAAGAGGGCAAGGAGATGCCACCGGAAACACTCCAACACTGTTGGAGGTGTGTGTGAACCGAACGATGAACCATTTTTAGGTAGTCCCAAGCCCGACAATTCACCCTCTACTCTCAAGAGACTTTGCTCATCATGCTTTCAAGCCATGGGTAAGAGGGCAACTTTCATCTATGAACCCCCGTGAGGTAAGATGAGGTACGTCAAGCTTAGTGATGTTAAACAAGCGCTTCTTGGGAGGCAACCCAAGTGTTTACTATTTTTCCCAATCATAGTTTAGTTTTGCATGAATAATTTGTTAAGTGTTGGTGTCTTCATGTTTAGATGCTTGTGTTGTTTTCATTTTGGTGGATTTCCGTGTCATCGTGTGTTTTCATGTGAATTTGGTGAAGATTTATTCGCTTGGGCTTGTTTCTATTGTTTTTCGCTGGTAATCGTTGCATAAAAGAGCAGGCTCTGAATGTTTGAACATGTTCAAAAAATTTCTATAGAGCCTGCAGAGTTGTTCATGTCATCCAGAGAAAACGCACGGGCGTGTGGAATTTCCATACGCCCGTGGGGTTGTATTGCGAGCTCATCCACAGAAGGCACAGGGGCGTGGACTCGCCCTTGTGAGCGGCCTTGTGATTATCGCACGGCCGTGCAGAATTACCGCACCGGCGTGCGTTGTTCTGCAGAAACTTGGTAATTTTTCCCGAGAGCACACAGGGGCGTGGACTCGCCCCTGTGGCCAACCTTGTGACCAACGCACGGCCGTGGGTATTTTTCACACGCCTGTGCGGATTTCTGCAGATGATCACTTCTCCATCCCGAGAGCGCACAGGGGCATGCGAATGCCCCTGTGAGTTGGGCCTGTGATTGTCCACGGCCATGCGGAATTTTAGCACGGGTGTGCAAAACACTTTGTGATTTTCTCTCCGTTGGACAGAAAGCGCACAGGGGCGTGTGGCTTACCCTGTGGGTCTGGTGCACGGGCGTGGGTAATTTCCACACGCCCGTGCGAGCATTTTCGGAGACAGCAAGAGCTATCCCGAGAGTATACAGGGACGTGCGTCCGCCCCTGTGGCTCTCCACTGTGGAGACACACGGGCGTGTGGAATTTTTGCACGCCCGTGCGGATATACAGAACTCCAAGGGTCACGAGTTCTTTTTAAAGAAGACTTGTTTCTCTTCATCTACATCCTCTCCACTATCTTCAGAATACTCTAGCATTGGTTTCCGACCTCGTACTGCCGATTTTGGAGGATTCTTACTTCGTTTTCCGGCCTATTTCTATTCTCATCATCTCAACTCGTCGGTAATCCACTATCTTTGATTTTCTTTTCCAATTCTTGATTCTAATCGATGAACTTTCTGAGAATGTTTCGTTTTTGCAAGTAGAGTGTATGACTATGCTTAGAATGAAGTTAGAAGAGTTTTAGAAGTGTTTTGTTGGATTTTTGAGGTGCGGAGTGCGGTTCCTCACGCCCTGTGGATCCACATTGGCGTGCAGAAATCCCCACGACCATGTGGATTTTTGCAGCATCATTTATCAAGCTTGTTTAAATGATTTCCTTTGAAAACTTGCAGGATATGGCACCTAGGTCAAAGAAGCAAGCAGAGAAACGGCCACCAAAGTCATCGTCGTGTCAATGGTCTTGTGGAGAGTCCTCTACTCGTCGCAAGGGATCCTTTGTCTGGCCTAGGATACACCTCGCCGGATCAATGCCATCGAAAGCTCTCCCAATAACCTTCTTCCAAACGACGCGCGATGTCAAAGCCATGGAACCTCTCCAAAAACCTAGCCAATACCCCTCAAAACCCTAGCCGAAGCCCTCTCTCAAGTTGGGGAAAAGATGGAGAAAAGAATACCAAAATCGGGGCTGAATCGGCTTTAAATAGGGCTGGAATCTGGCAACTCCACGGGCGTGGATGCTATACGCGCCCATGCTGAATTTCCACATGGGCGTGGATAATTTCCACACGGGCGTGGATAATTTCCACACGCCCTTGTGGAATCTCTGTTTCTCTGATTTCTCGGCCAGCTGTGAACATTGCTGCTACAGTACTTGTTACAGTGTTGCTACAATGCTCTGCTACAGTCTTGGACCTGAATAACTTCCCAATTCCATACTTTCATCGGGGTAACGCAAATGGGCACACGTTCACGTCGTGAATCACTTGCTTCTTCAATGATATACATGTTGGTGGAGCTCTTGTTCTTATATGCATAAGTCGGAATGCTCGAGTGTGACTGCCTTTGTGCCCCTCCAAATGGATGTGCTCACTCGAATGCGAGGAGGTTGACACACACTCTAGCATCTCACACCTGTCCTATGTCTTCGTGTTTGAACCTTAGCAAGATCTCCTCCAAAATAGGTGCATTATGATCCACATTGGCCTATTTCCTTCATACTCGGTCTCACAACCCTTCCTGTGTAAAAGTAACATAAAAACACACATATTAATGTAAAAACCTAAGAAACGTAATGCTCAACATAAGGAATGAATGCTTCGCATTCATATCGCACAAGCACTTATCAAACTCCCCCACACTTAAGCTTTTGCTTGTTCTCAAGCAAACATTAAAACATTTTGTGCATCAATGAAGAAAATATTGAAAGTGCTTGGCCTTAGGTTCACCGAGGTATACAAAGAAAGTATTCTACAAGTAAGGAAAATTTCATTACTAAATACGAAAAATCAATGCTCTAGCTAAAAATTTGAATCAAAAAGGACAATAAACCCGAATTTCGTGTAAGTGTGTGAACTCACTCATAACAACCCAAGTTATACTCCTCAAAGTTCTAAGTACAAGGGACTTATTTATCTACAAAAGTGATAAAAATTTTAAAAGGTGGTAGTAGCTTCACACATCCTCTAAGGTAGCCCTTTCCAAAGCGGCCGCTAAGGTGGCTTTCACACTTTCGAGGCTGTAGCTCTTTCTACCCGAGTGGTAGCTTTCACTCATCCTATGAGATAGATCTTTCTCTCATTAGGGCATAACTAGTATCCGACTTGTGAAAGTAGCTTCATACTTCATAGGTGGTAGCTCTTTCCACCCAACAAACACAAATAAACAATAAAACTATTTTGTTCCTTCTTTTGATTTTCAAATTTTATTTATTTATTTATTTTTCAAAATTTAGCAGAAGAAGTAAACCTAACAAGTCCCTTTAACATCAAACATGAGTTTCCAATAGAGTTCAAAGAGTGAGTAGTGCACTAAGTGTAAATCGGGCAAAAATTCCTAAAAATTCAAGCAAGAACTAGAGCATGAAAACATTCAATGTTAACAATTCTCCTAGACTTGAGAATATAATCATTGCAACTAAGGTGAACCGCCATTGGCTATGTGAGCATATACCAATCAAGAACAATAGAAAAAGATGTGCGATTATGAAACTCCCCCCCCCCCCACACACTTAAGTTGTACATTGTCCTCAATGTACACATGCAAGCTCACTCAAAATATATCATTCAAAAATAGATGTGGGAGAAGCAATCAAAACAATACTCCCCTAACTCCTAGTGTTGCGTTTGATGAAGCTAATTCATTGGGAGTAGTGTTTCAACGGGATGTGAAGCTCACACGGCCAAGTGCCGAAGCACATTGGCCATGCCCATGACTAAGTCTCAATTCCCAAGATGACAAGACCATCTGCATGCATACACGAGGAGGTTCAGTAAAGCTCAAGAAAAACAAAAATATCTCGAGTGTATAAAAGATGAAGCAATGAATACAACTCGGTAAATGCAACATAAAATAAACTCATAAGGAAAAATCCTTTATGAGTGAACAAGTCTAAAAACAAGAAAATAGAATAAAGTAAAATGCACGAAAGTAAAAGAAAGGTTAAGTGTCGGAGTCGCTCTCGGGCTCCGCTGCTGCTGCTAAAGTGGAAGCATATAGTGGGTCCTCCGGTGCTGGGGTCGAGGATGGAGGTGCTGGAGGAACTGACGGGGCCTGAAGAGTCCTCGGCTGCAGGACAAATGATGAGGCAACATCTCCCCCTAGGATCTGCTGTAATATGTCGAAACGTGCCATGAACTCTGTGTACTAAGTGGCCTGTGTAGCCCTAATCTCGGCAACCTAGGCTCAGACCACTCCTATAGCATTCTCGAGCCTCTCAAAGTGATCATTGGCTCGAGTGGTGAAAACATACGCAATGGGGGTGGTTCCTCAGCTGCTGGAGGTACCTCGGTCTCCATCGATGCTGGCTGAGGCTCAGGGGTGGGCTGAGATGCTCCGGCTTCATCACCTTCATCCTCAGCTATCTCTAGGGCTGGTAGGATTAAAGCAAAAACCCCTGTCCGAACCCTGCGGATCATGCCCATCAACCGCATCGTCTCTAGACCCAGGGGAGCGGGTACACTCATCTTCTCGGCCCCGCGAATGGAATCCAAGAGACCCATGCCCAGCACTAATCTCGTAATTTAAGGGCCCGAGAAGATCGCTCCAGTCTAGCATACTGTCCCTGATGTCTGATGTAATCAGCCAGGATGTGCCCTAAGTGGATCGGTACGCGCTCTACCATCGAGTACAAGTACAGCAGCTCCTGACGGCACAAGACACCAGTACTGTCACCACGGCCATTCACCGACCTACTCATGATGGCGTGCAAATATCTATATGCAGGTAGGGAAAGGCATGTGGCCTTGGACACCCCTGGCTTGTACTGACCTTGACCACATAGTACTCTGTAAGCTCTATGCGGGGTGGAGGTTCCAGGATAATTAGTAGGCAACTGTGCAAATACTCTGAAAGCTCCTCTGTATCTGTGAATGCCTCCTCGTACAAGCCAAGTAGGATGGAAAACTGCGTAATGCTCAAGCTATGGTGGTGTCCAAATACTCTGAACTGAATGGTGTCCAAACTGTTGAAGCTCAAATACGCTCTATCAAACTCGAACGAGGAGAGCACCTCCAGTGCAAACTCTCAGATGGCTGGCTCTCTAATAGTCAGCAATTGCTGCCAACTGCCTTCTAAAACTAGATCCTCAATATCATCGTCGAACTCATCACCCTGCTGAAGCTCCGGCAGTATAGTAGTGTCCAGAAATCGAGTCTGTCTGAAACGGAGTCTCGACAATTGCTCATAACTGACCTAATGTTCGGGAATTGCAAATCGCATGCCCTCGGGCTCAGAGGATGAGTCACGTGGCCTCTTATCAGCTTCCTTCTTTGACCTAGGGGCCACGATCTGCAAAATTTAAACGAAATTGATCAAACAAGTTAATAAAACAATGCTGCAGAAATCCACACGGTCATGTAGAATTTCCGTACGCCCGTGTGTATTCACGGGCCGTGAGAACCGCACGGCCACGCATCAACAATCCAAAAATACAACTCAATAATATTTCTAACTTCGTTCCAAACAAAAATCATTGTTCCAATTGAAGAAACGAAGCATTATTAACCAGATTAATCGATAGAAATCATGAATTGACGAAGAAGATGATGAAAAAGGATTTACCGATGAGGAGGAGTAAGAAAATGAAGAGCCGGCCGGAAAACTTTGCTAAAATCCCACCAAACTGGCACTATGGACTCGAAGAGTACTGTGAGAGTGTTTTCAAGTGAAAAGGACTAGTGAAGAGGGAGAGAAACCATCCTCTTTTAAACAGAACTTGTGACTTTTGGCGTTCTATGTATCCACACGGGCGTGTGGAAATTCCCCCACGCCCGTGTGCCTCACTTCAAAACCTCCACAGGGGCGTACGCACGCCGCTGTGCGCTCTCGGGAAAAACTCTCACTGACTTAGAACGATCTCACACGGGCGTGTGAAAAATATCCACGCCCGTGCGCCAAAACCACAGGGGCAGACGCACGCCCCTGTGGCTTCCCTGGACATCCGAGAATAATATCAAGTCATCCACACTCCCGTGCGGAAATTCCACACGGGCGTGGACATTCACATGCCCAACTCACAGGGGCAGCCGCACGCCCCTGTGTTTTCTCGGGATGGAGGGAACACCCTGCAGAAATTGGCACGGGCGTGCGGAAATTACCCACGCCCGTGTGTCGTTCACAAGGTCGCCCAAAACGGCGAGTCCACGCCCCTGTGTGTTCTATGGAAAATCTGCCCAACTCTACAGGAATTCACACAACCGTGCGGAAATTACCCACAGGCGTACGCCAGTGGCATGGTCGTCCACAGGGGCAGCCGCACGCCCCTGTGCCTTCTCTGGATGAGCTCACAGTACACATCCACGGGCGTGCGGAAATTCCACACGCCCGTGTGTTTTCTCTGGATGACTTAGAAAAAACCTGCAGGCTCAGCAGAAATATTCTGAACATGTTTACACACTCAGAGCATGCCCTAGTATGCAAAATTTACCAGATAAAAACATGAAATAGAACTCAAACGACCAACCTTCGCCAATTCTTCATAAAACACACGATGAATTTGAAAAACACACAATAAAATTGCAGCACAAACATCTAAACATTAAAACACCAACACTTAACAGTTTATTCATGTAACAAACTAAACTAAAAAGTAAGAAAACAGTAAACACTTGGGTTGCCTCCCAAGAAGCACTTGTTTAACGTCACTAAGCTTGACGTATCTTTCTTACCTCAAGGGGGTTCATGAATGAAGGTTGCCCTCTTACCCATGGCTTGAAAGCATGATGAGCAAAGTCTCTTGAGGGTAGAGGGTGTACTATCGGGCTTCGGACCACCTAGCAATGGTTCATCCAACTTCCTTGGCTCCTTTACGTCTCCAACAGTCTTGGAGCACTTTCGGTGGCGTCTTCGAGCCCTCTTCATTTTCTGGAGCACTTTCTTCAAGATCCCCGGGGTAGATGTTTCCTCTCCAGTTGAACCAAGCATCATTACTTCTTCATTGCTCTCTTCTTGGTTGAACAAACCTTCATACGGATCCGGGTTGAACATTTCCTGCATATATTCATCAACAATTTCATCAGTAGTGTCTAGAAACTATAGAGTATCATCAAAATCGAGAGAATGCCGCATGGTTCAGTAAGGCGATATGTGAGCTTATCGTATCCAACTCTTAATGTGAGCTCCCCGCCGTCCATGTCAATCAATGCTTTGGAAGTCCGCAAGAACGGTCTCCCAAGTATCAAGGGTACATTTGAACTACAAAGTCAACCGGAAAAATGTACTTGTCCACCTTGACAAGCACGTCTTCAGTGATGCCTCTCAGATGTCGCACCGTTCGGTCATTCAATTGTAAAGTCATCCGAGTAGGCCAAGGCTCACCCAAGCCTAGCTTTTGGAAGAAAGTATATGGCATGACGTTGATACTCGCCCCTAAATCGGCCAATGCCATTTCCTCACCTAAGTTACCGATGTTACATGGAATGATGAAGCTTCCCGGGTCTTTCTTCTTGTTCGGTATGTTCTTTTGCAACACCGCCGAGCATGAAGCATCTAGCACCACTGAAGCACTCTCCTGCAATTTCCTCTTGTTGGTCAATAGGTCTTTCAGGAACTTCGCATACTTAGGCATTTGAGCCAATGCCTCAACAAAAGGAATGTTGATGTGGAGTTGCTTGAACAAACTCAGGAACTTCTTATACTATTCATCCCCTTGGTCATTCTTCAATCTAGAGGGTTAAGGGATTCTCGGCTTGAAAGGTGGGGGGGCCACCTCTTTCTCTTTGTTTACTCCCTTCTCAACCTCTACAACCTCGGGTGCGTGTTCTTTTGGCTTTTCACTCGAAAGCCTCCCTTCAACCTCACGACCACTTCTCAAAGTGATCACATTCACATGTTCTCTCGGATTGGTTTCCGTGCTGCTTGCTAAACTTCTATGTGGCCTTTCGGAGAGAGACTTCGCAATTTGCCCCACTTGATTTTCAAGGTTATGCAAGGAGGCGGTGTAATTGCGAAGTGTAGCCTTGACTGATTCAAACCTTGTATTTGCCGATTGAACAAATCTAGCCAAGTGCTTCTCCAAATCCGTCATTCAGGTTTCGAAGCCTGAAATTCTGTTTTCCACTTGAGGGGCTTGTTGTTGTTGTTGGAAACCCGATGGCCCCATGGTCTTCTGTGGTCCTTGATTACTCCATGAAAAGTTGAGATGATTCTTCCAACCTGAGTTGTAGGTGTTGCTGTATGGGTTCGCTTGAGGTCTCATGCCATTACCTACAAAGTCAACGTTCTCAACTCAAGAAACATCACCAATGACGATTGGGCAATCGGAGGGAGCATGTCCTCCACCACAACCGGTGCAATTGGTCATGGACGCAACTCTATTCGAAGCTATAAGATCTAGCTTCTTACTCAAACTCTCCACTTGGGCAGCCAATGAAGTTACCACATCAATTTCATGGAGATCGGCCACCTTTTTCTTCTCCCTAGCGTTCCACTGGTAGCTATTTAACCCCATTTCCTCAATCAATTGACGAGCCTCATCGGGGGTCTTGCTACCTAAGGTACCTCCTACCGCCGTATCCAAGAGTTGCCTTGTACTCGGGTTCAAACCATTGTAGAAGGTTTGAACAATCATCCACTCTGGGAATCAGTGTTGCGGACACTTTCACAGGAGTTCCTTGAACCTTTCCCATGTCTCAAATAGAGACTCCAATTACAACTGCATAAAGGATGAGATCTCATTCCTAAGCTTTGCTGATTTTCCAGGAGGAAAATAACGGGCTAGAAAAGCTTCTACCATCTCCTCCCATGTAGTGATTAATGCTCTAGGTAATGAGTGTAGCCACTGCTTTGCTCTCCCCTTTAAGGAAAATGGGAAGGCTCTCAATTTGATGGCATCATCCGTCACACCATTTATCTTCAGCATATGGATGAATGCCGGCTTTAGCTCGAAGTTCTGAGCTGTAAATGGGGGACGCACAATACTCAATTGTGTCCCCAACACTGAAGGTCTGGCATAATCGGATATTGTTCGTTGTTGCTCATTTTGTTCTGCCATGTTTTAAGATCCTTCTACTTCCAAATCAGCTGGATTATGCTGTTCTTGCACAGGTTCTTTCCCTTTTCTTCTACGTGTACGTTCATGCTCAGGGTCTCCTTCAGTCAATATTGATGGATTCCCTCGGGTCATAACCTGGAGCTGTACCAAAAAGAAAGAAAAAGACAATCAGAACAATGATAGAATAAGAAGATATGAATTAGAATGTGTGGTGAAATAGCTAAGAAAACAAAGTGCAAAGTATCTCTAAACGCCTAGCTCCCCGGTAACGGCGCCAAAAACTTGACAAGATCCGCTTGCATAATATCCCGCAAGTGCATGGGTTTGTCGAAGTAATAATCCCGGGTGAGCGGGGTCGAATCCACAGGGAGTAGGGAGTAAAGACACTTAATTCGATTCTTAGCTATATGAAAGATCAATGATAAGGAGTGTGATAATGATTCAATTCTCAACAATTAAAAGCAACAAGTAAGAGAGCAAAAGTAAGGAGGAGGTAAGGCAATCAATAAAGATGGGGTACTCGGATGATGCTTCACCTAGGATAATCGCTTCAAGTGCAAGAACTCTCTATTATGCCTCCTAATCAATGCAATGGTGAGTCATGGAAATCCTTACATACATAGTTCCAAATGTAAGGCCAACTATGCCTAACTCTATTCATGTCCTGGAGAAGAGATTAAATAACCTCTCAACCTCGCACTCGAATAAAGTTGCAATGAGCTCTAGGGATTCCAAGTGAAAAATTGCTTCCTAATTATAGACCTAACCCTTTAGTCCAGGCGGAAGGTCCCAAGCCATAATTAAGCCCTAGATACTAAGATCCCCTCAACGCTTCACTCCATTGCACGCGCAACTAGGCCCCAACGAAGGTTCATCCCTTAGACCATTCACTCTATTATGGCCGCAATGAACTCAAGGAACGGAGGTAGAATCTATCACGTCGGAAGGGAAAGGGGACGCTCCTGTACCTCTCGACTCACCCTCTCAACCCTCTCCAACCTAGCTTTGTCTAACGCTCATGGTGTGTCACTCACTCACAAGGTTACCAACAAGAACTCTCAACCCTAGTGTCACTCTAGGGGAAATGTTCATACAATCAAGCATTCAAGGTTGGAACTCACAATAAACATCAATTTATTGAAAGCATAATAAAGAAGTTCAAAGAAACGAATACATCCTAGGGTACACAATCACCCAAGTACCCACTAAGGGTTTAGCTCTCCATGGAGCTAAGTACAATCAAAGAAATCGAATGTAAAAGCAATGAATCCATAAAGAAACCACCTCGATGGTCGTGTCGATGGTCTTGTGGAGAGTCCTCTACTCATCCCAAGGGATCCTTTGTCCGGCCTAGGATACACCTCACCAGATCGATGGCGACGAAAGCTCTCCTAATAACCTTCTTCAAAACGATGCGCGATGTCAAAGCCGTAAAACCTCTCCAAAAACTTAGCCAATACCCCTCAAAACCATAGCCGAAGCCCTCTCTCAAGTTGGGGAAAAGATGGAGAAAAGAATACCAAAATTGGGGCTGAATCGGCTTTAAATAGGGCTGGAATCGGGGAACTCCATAGGCGTGGACGCTACACGCGCCCGTGCGGAATTTCCACACGGGCATGGATAATTTCCACACGCCCGTGTGGATTCTCTGTTTCTCTAATTTCTCGGCCGGCTGTGAACAGTGCTACTACAGTACTTGTTACAGTGCTCTGCTACAGTCTTGGACCTGAATAACTTCCCAATTCCATACTTTCATCGGGGTAACGCAAACGGGCACATGTTCATGTCCTGAATCACTTGCTTTTTAAATGATATACATGTTGGTAGAGTTCTTGTTCTTATATGCATAAGTCGGAATGCTTGAGTGTGACTGCCTTTGTGCCCCTCCAAATGGATGTACTCATTCGAATGTGAGAAGGTTGGCACACACTCTAGCATCTCACACCTGTCTTATGTCTTCGTATTTGAACCTTAGCAAGATCTCCTCCAAATTAGGTGCATTATGATCCACATTGGCCTATTTCCTTCATACTTAGCCTCACAACCCTACCTGCGTAAAAGTAACATAAAAACACACATATTAATGTAACAACCTAAGAAAAGTAATGCTCAACATAAGGAATGAACGCTTCGCATTCATATCGCACAAGCACTTATCATCAATGCACAAGCCCTATTAGTCTCATCGTGTCTTGGCTGAGATGAGAGGGAATGATCGCCTTCTCGGCTCCTCGAATGGCATCCAACAGACCCATGCCCATGGCGAGTATAGTGATATAAAGGCCACAGAACAGTACTCACACTCTAGCATACTGGCCCTGGTGCCTAAAGTAGTCTGCCACTATGTACCCCAGGTGAATCGACTCGCTCTAGACCATGGAATACAACTAGAGTAACCTTTGGCAGCTCAAAACACTTGTGTTGTCACTTCGGCCACTAAATGATATGCTGAAGATAACATGTATGTTTATGGAACTTGGCCTGGAAAGGCACGTGGCCTTCGACACGCCCTACTAATACTGCCCCTGTCCATATAAAGGTCTGTATACTCGCTGTGGGGTCAGTGTGCCGGGATAGTCCATAGGCAGACAACCGTACTCCTCTGTATATGTGTAGGCCTCATCATACAAGCCTAGAAGGAATGAAAACTATGAGATACTCATGTTGTATGAAAGTGCTTGTGCGATAAGAATACGAAGTGTTCTTTCCTTTGTGTCGAGCATTACTTTTCTCAGGTTTTAACGCTAATATGTGTGTAGTTATGTTACTTTCATGCAGGTAGGGTTGTGAGGCCGAATCTGAAAGAAAGAAGCCAATGTGGGTCGTAAATGCACCAATTTGGAGGAAATCTTGCTAAGGTTCAAATGCGAAGACACAGGTCGGGGTTGAGATGCAGGAATGTGTGCCAACCTCCTCGTATTCTAGTTAGTATAACCATTTAGAGGGGCACAAGGGCAGTTACATTCAAGCATTCTGACTTGTGCATATAGAACAAGATCTCTACCAACATGTATGTTATTGAAGAAGCAAACCGATCCACGACGTAAACGTGTGCCAGTTTGCGTTACCTCGATGAAAGCATGGATTCAGGAGTATTTCGAGCTGGTATTGTACTGTAGAAAAACTGTAGCAAAACACACTATACCAGCACTGTTCATAGCCGGCCGAGAAAATAGGAAAACAAACAATCCACACTTCCACACGCCCGTGTGAAAAATCCACAGGGGCGCCCTTGTGGATTCCCGATTCCAGCCCTTTAAAAGCCGATTTTAGCCCTGATTTCAGCATTCTTTTCTCCATCGTTTCCCCAACTTGGGAGAGGGCTGTGGCTAGGGTTTTGAAAGGTATTCTCTAGGGCTTTGGAGAGGTTCTATGGCTCTGACATCGAGCTGTATCCTAGGCCGGACAGAGGGACCGTTGCGATGAGTAGAGGACTCTCTACAAGACAATCCCCATGACTAATGAGGGTGTTTTCTATGGATGCTTTATTTTTACATTCGACTTCATTGATTGTATCTAGCACTATAGAGAGCTAAACCTCTAGTGGGTACTGGGGTATTTGTGAACCCTAGGATGTATTTGTTTCATTGAATCTCCTTATTATGCTTTCAATTAATGGATGTTTATTGTGAGTTTCAATCTTGTATGCTTTATTGTATGAGTACTCCCCTAGAGTGACACTAGGGTTGAGAGTTCTTCTTGGTAACTCTTGTGAGTGAGTGACACACCATGAGAGTTAGACAAAACTAGATTGGAGAGGGTTGAGAGGGTGAGTCGAGAGGTAGTGGAGCATACCTTTTTCCCTTCGGTATAATCTATCCTACCTCCACATTCCAAGAGTTCTTTGCGGTCATAGTAGAGTGAATGGGCTAAGGGATGACCTTCCGCTGGGGCTTAGTTGCGAGTGCAACGGAGTGAAGTGTTGAAGTGATTTTAGCATCTTGGGCATAATTGTGGCTAGGGATCTTTCACATGGACCAAAGGGTTAGTTCTATACATAGGAATAGGATTTATCATTTGGAGTCCCTAAAGCTCATTGTAATTCTATACGAGTGCGAGGTGTTGAGATTGTTCGATTTCTCCTCCGGGACATGTATAGAGTTAGGCATGGTTGGCCTTAGATTTGGGACTATGCAATTAAGGATTTCCATGACTCACTATTGCATTAATTAAAAAGCATAATAGAGGTTTCTTGCACTTGAAACGATTGTACTAGGCAAAACAATACCCGGGTACCTCATTTTTATTGATTGCTTTACCTTCTCCTTTACTTGTGCTCTCTTTATTGTTGTTTTTACTCTTGGGAATTGAATCTTGTCACACATATCATTATTCATCTTCCACATTAGCTAAGAAACAATTTAAGTGTCTTTATTCCCTACTCTCTGTAGGTACGATACCCACTCATCTGGGATTATTACTTCGATACCCGTGCACTTACGGTGTACACGCATATTCGGACGTGTCATGTTTTTGGTGCCGTTACCGGGGAATAGGCGTTTAGAGATACTTTGCACATTGTTCTTCTTAGCTATTCATTTATTCATTCTATTTCATATTTTCTTATTCTATCATCGTTCTAATTTTTGTTTTCTTTCTATTGGTGCAACTCCAGGTTATGACCTGTGGGAATCCCTCCATGCTGATTAAAGGAGATCCCAAGCTCGAATGTATATTTAGAAGAAAAGGGAAAGAACCTATGCAAGAACAGTCTAATCTAGCTAATTTGGATGTAGAAGAATTTGAAAACATGGCAGAACAGAATGAGCAGCAGTGGACATTATTCGATTAAGCCAGACCTTCAATATTGGGGATACAATCGAGTATTGTACATCCCCCGATTACAGCTCATAACTTCGATCTGAAGCCGGCATTCATGATAAGTGCTTGTGCGATATGAATGCGAAGCGTTCTTTCCTTATGTTAAGCATTACTTTTCTCGGGTTTTTACACTAATATGTGTGTTTTTATGTTACTTTTATGCAGGTAGGGTTGTGAAACCAATTATAAAGGAAAGAAGGAAATGTGGATGATAATGCACCGATTTTGGAGGAAATCTTGCTAAAGTTCAAACGCGAAGATATAAGTCGGGTGTGAGATGCTAGAGTGTGTGCCAACCTCCCTGTATTTGAGTTTACACAACCATTTGGAGGGGCACAAGGGCAGTCACACTCAAGCACTCCGACTTATGCACATAGAACGAGATTTCCATCAACTTATCCGTTATTGAAGAAGCAAAGTGATCCACGACATAAACGTGTGCCCGTTTAGGTTATCTCGATGAAAAGTGGATTCGTGAGTATTTTTGGGCAGAGTACTATACCAGTTTACGGTAGCTAGCCGGCCGAAAATGACAATTTCAGAGAATCAGCATGGGCGTGTGGAAATTACCCACGCCCGTGCGGAAATTCCACAGGGGCAGTCACAGTGGCGTGTGGATTCCCGATTCAGCCCCGATTTCAACATTCTTTTCTCCATCTCTTCCCCAACTTAAGAGAGGGTTTCGGCTAGGGTTTTGAGAGGTATTGGCTAAGGTTTTGGAGAGGTTGTACAACTTCGACATCATCATTCGTTTGGAAGAAGGTTGGTAGGGGAGCTTCCGTCGAGGTGTATCCTATACCGGATGATGTAATCCTTGGACGACTAGTAGAGGACCTTTGACAAGACCATCGACATGACTATCGAGGGGCTTTCTCTATGGATTCATTGCTTTTACATTCTATTTCTTTGATTGTACTTACCTCCATGGAGAGCTAAACCCCTAGTGGGTACTTGGGTATTTGTGAACCCTATTATGTATTTGTTTCATTGAATCTCTTTATTATGCTTTCAATTAATTGATGTTTGTTGTGAGTTCCAACCTTGAATACTTGATTGTATGAACATTTCACCTAGAGTGACACTAGGGTTGGGAGTTCTTATTGGTAACGTTTTGAGTGAGTGACACACCACGAGCGTTAGACAAAGCTAGGTTGGAGAGGGTTGAGAGGGTGAGTCGAGAGGTACAGGAGCGTCCCCTTTCCCCTCCGACGTGATAGATTCTACCTTCGTTCCTCGAGTTCTTTGCGGCCATAATAGAGTGAATGGTCAAAGGGATGACCCTCCACTGTGGCTTAGTTGCGCGTTGATAAGTGCTTGTGCGATATGAATGCGAAGCATTCATTCCTTATGTTGAGCATTACTTTCCTCGGGTTTTTACATTAATATGTGTGTTTTTATGTTACTTTTACGCAGGTAGGGTTGTGAGGCCGAGTATGAAGAAAATGGGCCAATGTGGATCATAATGCACCTATTTTGGAGGAGATCTTGTTAAGGTTCAAACGCGAAGACATAGGTCAGGTGTGAGATGCTAGAGTGTGTGCCAACCTCCTCGCATTCGAGTGAGCACATCTATTTGGAGGGGCACAAAGGCAGTCACGCTCGAGCATTCCGACTTATGCATATAAGAACAAGAGCCCCGCCAACATGTACATCATTGAAGAAGCAAGTGATTCACGACATGAATGTGTGCCCGTTTGCGTTACCCCGATGAAAGTATGGAATTGGGAAGTTAATCAGGTCGAAGGCTGTAGCAGAGCACTTCAGCGACAATGTGGCAATTACTGTAGCAATAATGTTCACAGCCGAACGAGAAACCAGAGAAACCGAGAATCCACACGGCGTGTGGAAATTGTCCACGCCCGTGTGGAAATTCCACACGGGCACGTGTATCGTCCACGTCCGTAGAGTTGCCCGATTCTAGCCCTATTTAAAGCCGATTTCAGCCCCGATTTCAGTATTCTTTTCTCCATCTTTTCCCCAACTTGTGAGAGGACTTCGGCTAGGGTTTCGAGGGGTATTGGCCAAGGTTTTGGGGAAGTTCTACGGCTCTGACATCGTGATTCCATTAGGAAGAAGGTTGGTAGGGGAGCTTCGATCGAGGCGTATCCTATACCGGACGAAGGAATCTTTGGAAGACGAGTAGAGGACTCTCCACAAGACCATCGACACGATTATCGAGGGGGTTTCTTTATGGATTCATTGCTTTTACATTCTATTTCTTTGATTGTACTTAGCTCCATGGAGAGCTAAACCCCTAGTGGGTACTTGGATGATTGTGAACCCTAGGATGTATTCATGTCATTGAACTTCTTTATTATGCTTTCAATAAATTGATGTTTATTGTGAGTTCCAACCTTGAATGCTTGATTGTATCAACATTTCCCCTAGAGTGACACTAGGGTTGAGAGTTCTTGTTGGTAACCTTGTGAGTGAGTGACACACCACTAGCGTTAGACAAAGCTAGGTTGGAGAGGGTTGAGAGGGTGAGTCGAGAGGTACAGGAGCGTCCTCTTTCCCCTCCGATGTGATAGATTCTACCTCCGTTCCTCGAGTTCTTTGCTGCCATAATGGAGTGAATGGTCTAAGGGATGAACCTCCGCTGGGGCCTAGTTGCGCGTGCAATGGAGTGAAGCGTTGAGAGGATCTTAGTATCTAGGGCTTAATTGTGGCTAGGGACCTTCCTTCTGGACCAAAGGGGTAGGTCTATATTTAGGAAGAGATTTATAACTTGGAATCCCTAGAGCTCATTGCAACTCTATGCGAGTGTGAGGTGTTGAGATTGTTCGATTTCTCCTCCGGGACATGTATAGAGTTAGGCATAGTTGACCTTAGATTTGGGACTATGTATGTAAGGATTTCCACGACTCACCATTGCATTGATTAAGAAGCATAATAGAGAGTTCTTGCACTTGAAGTGATCATCCTAGGTGAAGCATTATCCGAGTACCACATTCTTTATCGATTGCCTTACCCTCTTCTTACTTTTGCTCTTTCACTTGTTGTTTTTATTGTTGAGAATTGAATCAATTTCACACTTATCACTATTGATATTCCACATAGCTAAGAATCAAATTAAGTATTTTCACTCCCTACTCCCTGTGGATTCAACCCCGCTCACCCGGGATTATTACTTCGACAAGCCCGTGCACTTGCGGGATATAAGCAAGGGGATCTTGTCAAGCTTTTGGCGCCGTTGCCGGGGAACTAGGCGTTTAAAGATACTTTGCACTTTGTTTTCTTAGCTATTTCACCACGCATTCTATTTCATCTCTTCTTGTCTCGTCATTGCCCTAATCTTTCCCTATCTCTTCTTGTTGCAGAAAATGATTAACATGTTTGAATCATTTGACACTATCATGAGAATGGTTGAACAAGTAGAGCAGAAAGTTCAAACAGTAGCATGGAATGATACATCGTGTTACTCCTATCATGGACAATGTACAACTCCACAACCCTTGGAAGAGTCGGTTGAAGAGTATATCGCCAGGGTTGAAGGACAAAGCTGTGAGTTGGATAGTGTGATAAAGCAGTTTGAGGAGTCCACATCAGTGTCAATGATTGACCAATTTGATGACATTATAGAAAGATTTCTTGCTAGGTTTGAGTCTTCCTATCAAGATCAGAGGCAAGAACTTTTTTCAGTTAGCGTTACTATCTCAAATTTGGAATCCTATGGAATGGACAAGTTGATAGCTGTTGCAGACTGTAAAGAAATAGAGCGCCAGGTGGATAAGGAAGAAAGTAAGTGTGAACATGAGGCGAATGATTTCGAGGAGATTGATAAATTAAAGGAGGGTAGCTTGCGGCCATCAATTGTCGAACCACCAGAACTTGAGCTTAAAACTCTTCCAGCACATTTGGAATATGCATTTATAGAGGAGGGCTCTAAAGTCCCCGTAATTGTGGCATCGAACTTATCTACGGAGAAAAAAGATAAGCTTGTTAGCATGTTGAAAAAGCACAAATCAGCTATCGCATGGAAGATTTCTGACATTAAGGGCATCAACCCATCATTCTGCACTCATAAGATCCTAATGAAGGATGACCATAAATCTGTAATTCAACCTCAGCGAAGATTGAACCCAAATATGAAGGAGGTTGTTAAGGCAGAGGTAATAAAACTTTTGGATGCAGGAATCATTTACCCCATATCCGACAGCAAGTGGGTGAGCCCGACTCAAGTTGTTCCGAAGAAAGGAGGAATAACAGTAGTGAGCAATGAAAGGAATGAGTTAATTCCCATGAGGACGGTGACTGGTTGGCGAGTCTGCATTGATTACAGAAGACTAAATGATGTCACTCGGAAAGATCACTTCCCTTTGCCCTTCATTGACCAAATGTTAGAGCGATTAGCGGGACATCATTTCTATTGTTTCCTTGATGGCATGTATGGATATTTTCAAATTCCGATAGCCCCAGAAGATCAGGAGAAAACCACATTTACTTGTCCTTATGGGACCTTTGCTTATAGAAGAATGCCTTTCGGGTTGTGTAATGCCCCTGCAACATTTCAGCGTTGCATGACGGCCATTTTTGACGATTTTCTTGAGTATATTATGGAAGTATTCATGGATGACTTTTCAGTGTTCGGGGACTCTTTTGATGCTTGCTTAAACAATTTGGAAAGAGTATTAGTGAGATGTGAAGAGACGAATCTCGTCCTTAACTGGGAGAAGTGTCACTTTATGGTGCAAGAAGGCATCGTTCTTGGACACAAGATTTCTCAGGCAGGTATGGAGGTGGATAAAGCAAAGATTGAGATAATTGACAAACTTCCACCACCTACTAATGTAAAAGGGATCCGCAATTTCTTGGGCCATGCAGGGTTCTAATGAAGGTTTATTAAGGACTTTTCGAAAATTTCGCAACCGTTGACCAGACTTCTGGAAAAGGATGCTCCATTTGACTTCGGGGATAACTGTCTGAATGCATTCAATGTTTTGAAAGAAAAGTTAGTGCAAGCACCAATCCTGACAACACCAAAGTGGGATGAGCCATTCAAAGTAATGTGTGATGCCAGTGATTATGCAGTGGGAGCGGTTTTAGGGCAGAGAAGAAATAAGCAATTTTAACCAATCTATTATGCTAGCAAGACCCTCACAAGTGCCAAGAGAATTACACCACTACTGAAAAGGAATTATTAGCAGTGGTGTATGCGTGTGATAAATTCAGGCCATATCTTATCATGTCTAATGTCACCGTGTTCACAGATCATTCTGCACTCCGTTATCTCATGAATAAGGCAGATGCGAAGCCAAGATTAATTCGGTGGATATTGTTATTGCAAGAATTCGATATGGAAATCAAAGATAAAAAGAGGACAGAGAATGTGGTTGCCCATCATTTATCGAGATTAGAAGGTTGCGAGGGGCAAGAACCGGCAAGCAAGGAAGTTAATGATTTCTTCACCGAAGAACACCTATATGTGGTACATGAATCAGAATCAGAAGATACCCCCTGGTTTGCGTATTTTGTAAATTATTTGTCAGGAAAGGTGTTGAAGCAGGGCTTAAGCTTTCAACAGAAGAAGAAATTTTTCAGTGATCTAAAGAATTTCTTCTGGGAAGATCCGTACTTGTTCCGTATTTGCGCAGATCAGGTGGTGCGAAGGTGTGTTTCTAGAGAGGAAGGGTGGAACATCATTGCGCATTGTCACTCAGGCCCAGTGGGGGGGCACTATGCGTCAGGTCGAACTGCAGAGAAGGTTCTAGCTGCTGGGTTCTACTGGCCGACTTTATTCCAAGATGTTTATCAATTCGTTTTACGTTGTGATAGTTGTCAAAGGGCTTGAAACTTATCACGAAGGGATGAGATGCCTCAAAATCCTATGCAATTTTGTGAGGTGTTTGATGTATGGGGAATTGATTTCATGGGACCATTTCCAAAGTCCAATGGCAATCAATACATTTTGGTGGCAGTTGACTATGTTTCCAAGTGGGTGGAAGCCCAGGCTCTTCCAACCCAATGATTCAAGAACTGTGGTAAAGTTTCTTAAGAAGTTATTCACTCGATTCGGAACTCCAAGAATCATCATTAGTGATCGGGGAACACATTTTTGCAACACACAATTAGAGAAAGTGTTAAAGCGTTATGGAGTTCATCATCGTCTTGTGACACCTTACCATCCACAAACGAGTGGTCAAGTGGAGGTTACGAATAGAGAGTTCAAGAGAATCTTGAACAAAACAGTGGATCAAGGTAAACGAGATTGGTCTGAAAGGTTGGACGACGCGCTTTGGGCTCATAGAACAGCATATAAAACACCAATAGGGACCACTCCTTATAATTTAGTGTATGGAAAATCTTGCCATTTACCGGTGGAGTTGGAGCACAAAGCATATTGGGCAATTAAATTGATGAATTTTGACTTATGCAAATTTGGAGAGCAACGAATGTTACATCTTAATGAGCTAGATGAATGGAGGATGAAGGCATATGAGAATGCAAGGATATATAAGGAAAGAATTCGGACGTGGCATGATAAGCATATTAAACTCCCCAAAGAATTCAAAATCGGCGATCAGATACTACTATTCAACTCCCGTCTACGTTTATTCCCGGGGAAACTTAAATCAAGATGGTCTAGGCCGTATACCGTAACCGAAGTTTCCCCTCATGGAGCCATTGTGATTAGTCATTCAGAGAAGGGCACATTCAAGATGAATGGACATAGGCTGAAACCATACCATGGCGGAGAGATTTGCAGTGATAATAGGGAGGTATTCTTCCTTCATAAACCCCCGTGAGGTAAAGAAGATACGTCAAGCTTAGTGATGTTAAACAAGCGCTTCTTTGGAGGCAACCCAAGTGTTTACTATTTTCATACCCTTTAGTTTAGTTTGCTTGCATAAATAAATTGTAAGTGTTGGTGTTTAAATTTTTGAGTGCTTGTGCTACGATTTTATTGTGGGTTTTTAAAAGAATTCATTGTATGTTTTGTTGAGAATTGGTGAAGTTTGGTCATTTGAGTTCTATTTTGTGTTTTTATCTGGTATATTTTCCACAATAGGGCAGGCTCTGAGTGTGTAAACATGTTCAGGCTAGTTCTGCAGAGCCTGCAGGTTTTTCTAAGTCATCCAGAGAAAACACTCGGGCGAGTGGAAATTCCACACGCCCGTGGATGTGTACTGTGAACTCTTCCAAAGAGGGCACAGGGGCGTGCGGCTGCCCCTGTGGTCGACCATGTGACTGGCGCATGCCCGTAGGTAATTTCCATACGGGCGTGTGCCTTCCTGCAGAGTTGGGCAGATTTTCCCGAGAATACACAAAGGCGTGGACTCGCCCCTGTGGGCAACCTTGTGAATCACGCACGGGCGTGGGTAATTTCCGCACGCCTGTGCGAAACTCTGCAGGTTGCTCCCTCTATCCTGAGAAAATACAGGGGCGTGCGGCCGCCCCTCTGAGTTGAGACCTGTGAATGTCCACGCCCGTGGGGAATTTCCGCACGGGTGTGTTTATATTTTTCTCTCGGATATCCAGAAGGGGCACAAGGGCGTGGGTCCGCTCCTGTGAACTCTTTATTTGCGATCACACGGCCGTGGATGACTCCCTCACGCCCGTGTGGTTCTCTAGGATTCAAAAGACCATCCGCTCTCCCAATTCAAGAGTCACACCCCTCTCCTCAAATAACCCTCAACCACCCAAAGAGCATGTTTCTGACGTTCTGGTCCCTTGCTACTGTCATCTTGAAGTCGATTGATAGAGCATTGTAGGGCTTGGAGGAGTGTTTACGTGCAGTGCATTGGTAAACCTTGATTTTCTCTCTTCTTTGATTTTGTTGGATTCTAACTGATTGTTTGTGGTTGGAATGGTTCATGTGTATCGTTTTCTTGCTAAACTAATTATAATGTGTTTCTAAAACGATTTGGAAGCGAAATAGAGAGGTGGCATGGAGATTAACTGTAAGGGGCATGCGGTTTCTACGCCCTGTGGACACGCATGGTCGTGCAGAATTTCCGCACGACCGTGTGTTCTCATTTTTCTGCATTTTGAATGGACCTGATGGATTTTCCTTTTCTAATATATGCAGGCATGGCTACCAAATCAAAGAAAATAGTTGCTAAGAGGGCTCGAAAGCCTACCCCATACTAGCAGTTATGGAATTCACATTACCGGCACACCAAGCTCGATTTGAGCGGTTAGAGAAGCTTAAGTTTGGTCAAACGCGAATTCCAGATATTGAGTTACTTAGGCAGGTACAACTAGCAGATGATATGCCGGACGAGGTCGAGAAATTATTACTGGTTGGTAATTGGCACAAATTACTGAACATTCGTGACCCTGCTATCCGCACACTTACTTTGGAGGTTCTTGCTTCATTTGAGTTTGACTGCTCTTATGCTCATTTTGATAGTGTCAACGCAATTCAGTTTCGAGCTTTTGGGCAGCATCATAGTATGAGTGTCACATAGTTCTCCAATAGACTTGGTCTATATGATGATGAATATACTGGAACTGAGGAGTACGAGAACCTTCCAATTGACATGACAGGTTTATCTCCCATTAAGGCGTATTCACTTTTATGTGGAAAGGGTCATTATGAACCAGGAGTGTCTAAGGCTTCATGTTTATCTCGACCCAGTTACAGATATCTGCACGCCATCATAAGCAGGTCAGTAAATGGGCGTGGTGATAGTACAGGAGTCATCAACAAGTAAGAGCTTCTGTACTTGTACTCCATGGTTCGGAACGAACCGGTTCATCTAGGACACATTTTAGCAGAGTATTTGAAGCATCAAGGACAATATCCTCGATTGGGTGTCATCTTCTCGGGTCCATATATTACCAAACTCATTGTGGGGATGGGTTTGTAAGGCCAAATCAGCAGAACCGAGAAAGCGATCATACCAGCGCCACTTGGGTTAGAGACCATGAGGCTCATGGGGTTAATCCGGAAATATTCTAATGGTGTCTATGTGCTGAACATACCATTCGAGGATGAAGCCGGGGCATCTCAGTCCGCTCCCGAGCCACAACCAACACCGATGGAAACCGAAACACCTTCCGCGGCAGAGGAAACACCCCCGTGCGTAGAATGCGACTAGCACGAGCCCATGATCGTTTTGAAAGGCTCGAGAGCGCCGTGGGAGTGGTACGGACAGAGGTGGCTAAAGTCTGAGCCGAGGTTGCCGAGATTAGGGCTACGCAAGCCACTCAGTACACAGAGTTCATGGCACGTTTCGACATTTTACAGCAGATCTTAGAGCGAGACGTTGCCTCATCATTTGTCCTGCAGCCAAGGACCCTTCAGGCCCCGTCAGCTCCCTCAGCACCATAGGACCCACTATATGCTTCCACTTCAGCAACAGCAGCAGCACAGGAGCCTGAGCGCGATTTCGACACTTGACCTTTCTTTTACTTTCATGCATTTTACTTTATCTTATTTTCTTGTTTTTAGACTTGTTCACTCAGAAAGGATTTTTCCTTTTGAGTTTATGTTATTTTGCATTATCGAGTTGTATTCATTGTTTCATCTTTTATACACTCGAGTTATTTTTGTTTTTCTTGAGCTTCACTGAACCCCCTTGTGTATGCATGCAGATGGTCTTGTCTTCTTGGAAATTGAGACTTAGTCATGGGCACAGCCAAGGTGTTTTGGCACTTGGCCGTGTGAGCTTCACAACCCGTTGGAACACTACTCCCAATGAATTAGCTCCATCAAACGCATCACTAGGAGTCAGGGGAGTATTGTTTTGATTGCTTCTCCCACATATATTTTTCATTGATATACATTATGAGTGAGCTTGCATGTGTACATTGAGGACAATGTACAACTTAAGAGTGGGGGGGAGTTTCCTAGTGCACACATCATTTCTATTGTTTTTGATTGATATATGCTCACATAGCTAATGGCGGTTAACCCTAGTTGCAATGATTGTATTCTTAAGTTTAGGAAAATTGTTAACATTGAATGTTTTCATGCTCTAGTTCTTGCTTGAATTTGTAGGAATTTTTTGCCCGATTTACACTTAGTGCACTACTCACTCTTTGAACTCTATTGGAAACTCATGTTCGATGTTAAAGGGACTAGTTAGGTTTATTTTCTTGTGCTAAAAAGGAACAAAATAGTTTTATTGTTTATTTGAATTGTTGGGCGGAAAGAGCTACCACCTATGAAGTATGAAGCTACTCTCACAAGTCGGATATTAGTTATGCCCTAATGAGAGAAAGAGGTATCTCATAGGATGAGTGAAAGCTACCACTCGGGTAGAAAGAGCTACCGCCTCGAAAGTGTGAAAGCCACGTTAGCGGCCGCTTTGGAAAGGGCTACCTTAGAGGATGTGTGAAGCTACTACCATCTTCTAAAATTTTTATCACTTGTGTAGATAAATAAGTCCCTTGCACTTAAAACTTTGAGGAGTATAACTGGGGGTGTTTTGAGTGAGTTCACACACTTACACGAAATTCGGGTTTGTTATCCTTTTTGTTTCAAGTTTTTAGCTAGAGCATTGATTTTTCGTATTTAGTGTTGAAATTTCCCTTACTTGTAGAATGCTATCTTTTGTATACTTTGGTGAACCTAAGGCCAAGCACTTTCAATATTTTCTTCACGGATGCACAGAATGTTTTAATGTTTGCTTGAGGACAAGCAAAAGCTTAAGTGTGGGGGAGTTTGATAAGTGCTTGTGCGATATGAATGCGAAGCGTTCATTCCTTATGTTGAGCATTACTTTCATCGGGTTTTTACATTAATATGTGTGTTTTTATGTTACTTTTACGCAGGTAGGGTTGTGAGGCCGAGTATGAAGGAAATGGGCCAATGTGGATCATAATGCACCTATTTTGGAGGAGATCTTGTTAAGGTTCAAACGCGAAGACATAGGTCAGGTGTGAGATGCTAGAGTGTGTGCCAACCTCCTCGCATTCGAGTGAGCACATCTATTTGGAGGGGCACAAAGGCAGTCACGCTCAAGCATTCCGACTTATGCATATAAGAACAAGAGCCCCACCAACATGTACATCATTGAAGAAGCAAGTAATTCACGACGTGAATGTGTGCCCGTTTGCGTTACCCCGATGAAAGTATGGAATTGGGAAGTTAATCAGGTCGAAGACTGTAGCAGAGCACTGCAGCAACAATGCGGCAATTACTGTAGCAACACTGTTCATAGCCCGCCGAGAAACCAGAGAAACAGAGAATCCACACGGGCGTGTGGAAATTGTCCACGCCCGTGTGGAAATTCTGCACGGGCGCATGTATCATCCACGCCCGTGGAGTTGCCCTATTCCAGCCCTATTTAAAGCCGATTTCAACCCCGATTTCAGTATTCTTTTCTCCATTTTTTCCCCAACTTGTGAGAGGACTTCGGCTAGGGTTTCGAGGGGTATTGGCCAAGGTTTTGGGGAAGTTCTACGGCTCCGACATCGTGATTCAATTAGGAAGAAGGTTGGTAGGGGAGCTTCGATCGAGGCGTATCCTATACCGGACGAAGGAATCTTTGGAAGACGAGTAGAGGACTCTCCACAAGACCATCGACATGATCATCGAGGGGGTTTCTTTATGGATTCATTGCTTTTACATTCGATTTCTTTGATTGTACTTAGCTCCAAAGAGAGCTAAACCCCTAGCGGGTACTTGGATGATTGTGAACCCTAGGATGTATTCGTGTCATTGAACTTCTTTATTATGCTTTCAATAAATTGATGTTTATTGTGAGTTCCAACCTTGAATGCTTGATTGTATGAACATTTCCCCTAGAGTGACACTAGGGTTGAGAGTTCTTGTTGGTAACCTTGTGAGTGAGTGACACACCACTAGCGTTAGACAAAGCTAGGTTGGAGAGGGTTGAGAGGGTGAGTCGAGAGGTACAGGAGCGTCCCCTTTCCCCTCCGACGTGATAGATTCTACCTCCGTTCCTCGAGTTCTTTGCAGCCATAATGGAGTGAATGGTCTAAGGGATGAACCCTCGCTGGGGCCTAGTTGCGCGTGCAATGGAGTGAAGCGTAGAGAGGATCTTAGTATCTAGGGCTTAATTGTGGCTAGGGACCTTCATTCTGGACCAAAGGGGTAGGTCTATATTTAGGAAGAGATTTATAACTTGGAATCCCTAGAGCTCATTGCAACTCTATGCGAGTGCGAGGTGTTGAGATTGTTCGATTTCTCCTCCGAGACATGTATAGAGTTAGGCATAGTTGACCTTAGATTTGGGACTATGTATGTAACGATTTCCACGACTCACCATTGCATTGATTAGGAAGCATAATAGAGAGTTCTTGCACTTGAAGTGATCATCCTAGGTGAAGCATTATCCGAGTACCCCATTCTTTATCGATTGCCTTACCCTCTTCTTACTTTTGCTCTTTCACTTGTTGTTTTTATTGTTGAGAATTGAATCAATTTCACACTTATCACTATTGATATTCCACATAGCTAAGAATCAAATTAAGTATTTTCACTCCCTACTCCCTGTGGATTCGACCCCGCTCACCCGGGATTATTACTTTGATAAGCCCGTGCACTTGAGGGATATAAGCAAGGGGATCTTCTCACGCGTGCAACGGAGTGAAGCGTTGAGGTGATCTTAGTATCTAGGGTTAATCGTGGTTAATGACCTTCCACCTAGACCAAAGGGTTATGTCTATAATTTGGAAGAGATTTATCACTTGGAATTCCAATAGCTCATTGCAACTCTATTCGAGTGTGAGGTTGAGAGGTTATCTAATCTCTCCTCTGGGACATGTATAGAGTTAAGCATAGTTGACCTTAGATTTGGGACTATGTATTTCAGGATTTCCACGACTCACCATGGCATTGATTAGGAAGCAGGTTCTTGTACTTGAACGATTGTCCTAGGCGGAGCATTATCCGAGTACCCCATCTTTATCGATTGCCTTACCTCCTCCTTTACTCGTGCTCTCTTACTTGTTTTTTTTAGTTTTGAGAATTGAATCATTGTCACACTTATCACTATTGATCTTTCACATAGCTAAAAAGAAGATTAAGTGTTTTTATTCCCTACTCCATGTGGATTCGATACCCGCTCATCCGGGGTTATTACTTCGACAAACACGTGCACTTGCGCGATATACGCAAGGGGATCTTGTCAATTCATCCATATGTTGCAGCAATCCACGCAGTTCAATAGTTTGGCCGATGAAGATCCAAACAGTCATATAGAGAACTTTCTCGAGGTGTGTGATATGCTGAAGATAAATGGGGTAATGGATGATGCCATTAAATCGGGGGCCTTCCCATTTTCCTTGAAAGGGTGAGCGAAGCTGTGGCTACACTCGAAGTCTCTATTTGAGATGTGGGAAAGGTTCAAGGAGCTCTAGAGAAAATGCATGCAACACGGATTCCCCGAGTGGATGATTGTTCATACCTTTTACAGCGGTCTGAATCCAAGTACAAGACAACTCTTGGATGTAGCAGGAGGAGGTACCTTACGTAGCAAGACCCTCGGTGAGGCCCGTTAATTAATTGAAGAAATGGGGTTAAACAGCTGCAAATGCAATGCCATGGAGAAGAAAAATGTGGCCGGTCTCCATAAGATAGAGATAGATGCAGTGACTTCATTGGGCGCTCAAATGGAATCACTGAGTAAGAAGTTAGATCTTCTAACTTTGAATAGAGTTACGGCCATGATTACTTGCACTGGGTGTGGTGGAGGACATGCTCCGATTGCCCGATATCTATTGGTAATGCATCTTCGGTTGAGAACGTCGATTTTGTAGGTAATAGCATGAGGACTCAAGGGAACCCATACAACAACACTTACAATACGGGTTGGAAAAATCATCCCAATTTCTTGTCGAGCAACCAATGTCGACATAAGGTCATGGGGCCATTGGGTTTCCAACAACAAGGCCCAAATATGGAAAACAAAGTTTCAGGTTTGGAGACCCGAGTGACCAATTTTGGAAAAGGCCTTAACTAGGTTTGTGCAATCATCAAATACAAGGTTTGAATCAGTTGAGGCTACATTTCACAACTATACCGCCTCCTTACATAATCTTGAAAATCATGTGGGGCAGATTGCGAAGTCCTCATCGGAAAGGCCACATGGAAGTTTCCCGAGCAATACCAAAACCAATCCTAGAGAGTATGTGAAGACGATCACTTTGAGAAGTGGTCGTGAGGTCGACGGTAGGCTTCCGAGTGAGAAGTCAAATGAACACACACCCGAGGTTATAGAGGTTGAAGAGGGAACATGCAAAGAGAAGGAGGTGGCACCTTCACTTTTCAAGCCAAGGATCCCTTATCCCTCTAGATTGAAGAATGACCAAGTGGATGAACAGTACAAGAAGTTCCTGAGTTTGTTCAAGCAACTCCACATCAATATTCCTTTTGTTGAGGAATTGGCCAAAATGCCTAAGTATGCCAAATTCTTGAAGGACTTGTTGACCAACAAGAGGAAGATGGAGGGGATTGCTTTAGTGATCTTAGATGCATCTTGCTTAGTGGTCTTGCAAAAGAACATGCCAAACAAGAAGAAAGACCCGGGGAGCTTCATCATTCTGTGTAATATCAACAATCTAGGTGAAGAAATCGCATTGGCGGATTTAGGGGCTATCATCAATGTCATGCCATACATCTTCTTTCAAAAGCTAGGCTTGGATGAGCCTAGACCTACTTGGATGACTTTGCAACTAGTGGACCGAACGATGATACATCCGAGAGGTATCATCAAGGACGTGCTTGTCAAGGTCGACAAGTACATTTTTTCTGGTTGACTTCGTAGTGCTAGGCGTCGATGAAGATGCGGATGTACCCTTGATACTTGGGAGGCCATTTTTGAGGACTTCCAAGGCATTGATTGACATGGACAACGGATAGCTAACTTTGAGAGTTGGAGATAACAAGCTCACATACCGCCTTGCTGAAGCCATGCAACATTCTCTTGATTTTGATGATACTTTGTACTTTCCAGATGCTACTTATGAGATTGTTGATGAATACATACAGGAGATATTCAATCAGGATCCAAACGAAGGCTTGTTCAACCAAGAGGATGACAATGAAGAGATCATGATGGTTGGTTCGATGGAAGAAGTACCATCTACCCCGTGGATCTTGAAGAAGGTGCTCTGGGGATTGAAGAGGGCTAGGAGACATCACCGGAAATGCTCCAAGACTGTTGGAGATGTGCGTGAATGATAAGTGCTTCTGCGATATGAATGCAAAGCATTCATTCCTTATGTTGAGCATTACTTTTCTCAGGTTTTTATACTAATATGTGTGTTTTTATGTTACTTTCATGCATGTAGGGTTGTGAGGCCAAGTATGAAGGAAAGAAGCCGATGTGGATTACAATGCACCGATTTTGGAGGAAATCTTGCTAAGGTTCAAACACGAAGACATAGGTCGATGTGAGATGCTAGAGTGTGTACCAACCTCCTCGTATTCAAGGTTGGCACATCCATTTGGAGGGCACAAAGGCAGTCACACTCGAGCATTCCGACTTATGCACATAGAACAAGAGCTCCACCAACTTGCCTATCATTAAATAAGCAAGTGATCCACGACGTGAACGTGTGCCCGTTTATGTTACTGACAAGATCCCCTTGCTTCTTCAATGATATATATGTTGGTGGGGTTCTTGTTCTTGTATGCATAAGACGGAATGCTCGAGTGTGAGTGCCTTTGTGCCCATCCAAATGGATGTACTCACTCGAATGTGAGAAGGTTGGCACACACTCTAGCATCTCACACCTGTCCTATGTCTTCGCGTTTGAACCTTAGCAAGATCTCCTCCAAAATAGGTGCATTATGATCCACATTGGCCTATTTTCTTCATACTTAGCCTCACAACCCTACCTGCGTAAAAGTAACATAAAAACACACATATTAATGTAAAAACCTGAGAAAAGTAATGTTCAACATAAGGAATGAACGCTTCGCATTCATATCGCACAAGCACTTATCAGTTACTCCGATGAAAGTATGGATTCGAGAAGCTATTCAGGCCGAATACTGTAGCAGAGAAATGTAGCAACACGGTAGCAAGTAATGTAGCAGCACTGTTCACAGCTGGCTAAGAAAACAGAAGTTCAGATAATCCACACTGGCGTGTGGAAATTAGCCACGCCCATGTGGAAATTCTGCACGGGCGCGCGAAGCATCCACGCCCGTATAGTCGCCCAATTCCAGCCCTATTTAAAGCCGAATCAGCACCGATTTTAGTATTATTTTCTCCATCTTTTCCCCAACTTGAGAGAGGGCTTCAGCTAGGGTTTTGAGGGGTATTGGCCAAGGTTTTGGAGAGGTTCTACGGCTCCGACATCGTCATTCCTGAGGAAGAATGTTGGTAGGGGAGCTTCCGTCGAGGCGTATCCTATACCGGACGAGAAATCCTTAGATGATGAGCAGAGGACTTTCCACAAGACCATCGACATGACTATCGAGGGGGTTTCTTTATGGATTCATTGCTTTTACATTCTATTTCTTTGATTGTACTTAGCTCCATAGAGAGCTAAACCCCTAGTGGGTACTTGGGTATTTGTGAACCCTAAGATGTATTTGTTTCTTTGAATCTCTTTATTATGCTTTCACTAAATTGATGTTGATTGTGAGTTCCAACCTTTAATGCTTGTTTGTATGGACATTTCCCCTAGAGTGACACTAGGGTTGAGAGTTCTTGTTGGTAACCTTGTGAGTGAGTGACACACCACGAGCGTTAGACACAGCTAGGTTGGAGAGGATTGCGAGGGTGAGTCAAGAGGTACAGAAGCTTCCCCTTTCCCCTCCGAAGTGATAGATTGTACCTCCGTTCCTCGAGTTCTTTGCGGCCATAATAGAGTGAATGTTCTAAGGGATGAACTTCCGCTGGGGCTTAGTTGCGCGTGCAACGGAGTGAAGCGTTGAGGTGATTTTATTATCAAGGGCTTAATCGTTGTTAGGGACCTTCCACTTGGACCAAGGGGAAGAGATTTATCACTTGGAATCCCTAGAGCTCATTGCAACTCTATACGAGTGCGAGGTTGAGAGGTTATCTAATCTTTCCTCTGGGGCATGTATGGAGTTGGGCATAGTTGACCTTAGATTTAGGACTATATAATTAAGGATTTCCACGACTCACCATTGCATTGATTAGGAAGCATAATAGATGGTTCTTGCACTTGAAACAATTATCCTAGGTGGAGCATTATCCGAGTACCCCATCTTTATCGATTGCCTTACCCCCTTTCGTTACTTTTGCTCTCTTACCTGTTGTTTTTATTGTTGAGAATTGAATCATTGTCACACTTATCATCATTGATCTTTCACATAGCTAAGAATCGAATTAAGTATTTTTATTCCCTATTCCCTGTGGATTCGATACCCGCTCACCCGGGATTATTACTTCGACAAACCCGTGCACTTGTGGGATATACGCAAGGGGATCTTGTCATGTTTTTAGCGTCGTTGCAGGGGAATAGGCATTTAGAGATACTTTGCACTTTGTTTTCTTAGATATTTACCCTTCATTCTATTTCACATCTCTTCTCTATCACCGTTCTGATTTGTTCTAAAAAAAAAAATTATTTCACACTTTCTTATTCTTCCATCATTCTCATTTGTTTTCTTTTGTCATGTCTTACTTTTCTTGCAAGGATTTTAAATGATGGTTGACCCAGTCGTTGCTCTATATTTGCATGTCGAAGCTCTCACTAAAAAAGTTGATAGAATTGTTACTTCATGACAACAAAACATTCCTTGTTATAACGCATATCATCCAATTGAAGTGGGCTACCCAAACGTATTATGGGATAATGGTGAACAACATTGGGAGGCACCTCAAGAGGAAAGTCAAAAGGGTGAGATACTCGGAGAGGATGTACTTCAGTTGCAAATAGTATTAGCTAACTTCATTGAAGCATCCGATGTCTGCATCCAAAATATGGAGACGACACTAAGATGTCATGAAGCCTCCTATAAAAACCTTGCGCATCAATTAGGAGGGATACTTGACACACTATACAAGGAACAACAATCATTTGAGCAAGAAATTCAAGTTCCTTGTAGAGATGATGTGGTAGTGAACGACAATGAAGAAGTTGGGCAAATTGAGTACATTGGTGTAGAAAATGAGAAGGGAGAAGCTGAATACCATTTTGAGATTTTCGACAGTGTGAATGAAGATTGTGCTTGTGAGCGAGAAAATTTTCAAGGGGATTTGCTAGTGTCATGTTCCTTTCAAGCTGAAAATACTCAAAAAGAAGTAAATCCTAAGGTAATGGAACAAGAACCACTCTTTGGGATTGATGAATTCATAAATTGCAAGAAAACGATTTTGGGTTTTGGAGAAGATGTGGGTAGGAGATTGAAACCATCTAATGACCCACCTATGCTAAGCTTGGACAATTCCCAACCCAACTTGTTTCCATGGAGGCCAAAGGTAAGATGGTTGGACTCTCCAACAAATATTCCACCCCGTCAAGCAAATTTTTGGTTTAAGGGAAGTAGCTATGCAATGTCTAGTTGGGAGGAGCATACTCTTTTCAAGCCTCCATAAGGTAAAGAATAGGTACGTCAAGCTTAGTGACATAAAACAAGCGCTTCTTTTTAGGCAACCCAAGTATTTACTGTTTTCTAGTGTCTAGTTTATTGCTTGCATGAATAAGAGCTTGAGTGTTCGTGTTTTGATTCTTATATGCCATTGCTATGCTTTTCTTGTGCACCATTGGTGCTATCTTGTGCTTTCATGTGTTTTGGTGAAGTTTTGGTCGTTTGAGCGTATTTTTCATGTTTTCTCTGGTTAAAATTGCATTATTAGGCAGGCTTTGAGTGTATATTTGTGTTCAGGAATTTTCTGCAGAGCCTGCAAAATTTTCTAAGTGTCAAGAGAAAACACACGCCCGTGTGGAATTTTTGCACGGGCGTGCGTTTTCATTCATAGCTCATCCAGAGAAGTCACAGGGGCGTGCGGCTGCCCCTGTGAACGACCATGCGATTTTCGCACCCCCGTGGGTAATTTCCACACGGGAGTGTAAATTCCTGCATAGTGTGGCAGATTATCCCGAGAGCACACAGGGGCGTGGACTCGCACCTGTGGGCGACCTTGTGAACCACACACGGGCGTGGGTAATTTCCACACGCCCATGCAAAACTTTGCAGAGGAGTTCTGTCCATCCCGAGAAGACACAGGGGCGTGTGGCTGCCCTTGTGAGTTTGGCATTTTTCTCGGATGTTCAGGGAAGCCACAGGGGCGTGCGGCTGCCCTTGTGGGTCGGGCGCACGGGCGTGGGTATTTTCCGCACGCCCGTGCGAGAGCAGTCAGAGGCGAAGGAGTGTTTTCCTGAGAGTGCACTGTGGCATGTGTACGCCCCTGTGGCTCTCCTGTAATGAGGCGCACGGGCGTGGGCAATTTCCACACGCCCGTGTAGATGTACAGAAATGCTAGAACCGCAGGTTTCTTTAAAATCTTTTCGGGTTTCTTCATCTTTTGACCCTCAAACATTTTGAGAACACATCCTTGCTCTCTCCTGACCTTTCACCGTCATTTTAGAGGGTTGTTAATTGAGTGATCCGGCCGTTTTCTAGTCTTTCATTCTCATTTTGTCGGTAAGCTTCTCTTTCTCTTGTCTTTGCCAATCTTCATTTATTTTGCAGCACCAGCGTCATCTTCACCAGCAGCGGAAACAGATGTACTAGCTATTGACACCGACCCTTGAGGCGTCTTTACCTTCTTTGTTCTTTATTTCTCGCATTTTATTTTCTGCATTTTATTTTGGATTTGTATACTCAGAAAGGATTCTCCTTCTGAGTTTATTTTCATTTTGCATCTCGAGTTGTATTCATTGTCTATCTTTTATATATACTCAAGATATATTGTTTTTATTGAGCTTCACTGAACCCGCTCGTGTATGCTTGCAGATGGTCTTGTCTTCTTGGGAATTGAGACTTAGTCATGGGCACGACCAAAATGCTTAGGCACTTAGCTATGCGAGCTTCACAACCCGTCGGAACACTGCCCCCATGGAATTAGCTTCATCAAACGCAACACTAGAAATAAGGGGAGTATTGTTTTGATTGCTTCTCCTACATATATTCTTCATTGATATACATTATGAGTGAGCTTGCATGTGTACATTGAGGACAATGTACAACTTAAGTGTGGGGGGGGGAGTTTCATAGTGTGCACATCGTTTCTATTATTCTTGATTGATATATGCTCACATATCCAATGGCGGTTCACCCTAGTTGCATTGATTGTATTCTTGAGTTTAGTAGAATTTTTAACATTGAATGTTTTCATGCTCTAGTTCTTGCTTGAATTTCTAGGAATTTTTATCCAATTGACATTTGTTGCACTACTCACTCTTTAAACTCTTTTGGAAACTCATGTTCGATGTTAAAGAGACTAGTTATAGTTGTGTTTTGTGTAAAAAAAAAAAGGAAAAAAAAATGAAAAAAATGAAAAAAAAACTAAAATAAAAAAAAATGGAAAATGAAAAGAAATAACAAAATAGTTTTATTGTTTATTTGTGCTTGTTGGGTGGAAAGAGCTACCACCTATGAAGTATGAAGCTACTCTCATAAGTCGGATACAAGCTATGCCCTAATGAGAGAAAGAGCTATCTCATAGGATGAGTGAAAGCTACCACTCCGGTAGAAATAGCTACCACCTCGAAAGTGTGAAAGCCACCTTAGCGGCCGCTTTGGAAAGGGCTACCTTAGAGGATGTTTGAAGCTACTACCATCTTTGAAATTGTTGTCACTTTTGTAGATAAATAAGTCCCTTTTACTTAGAATTTTGAGGAGTATCCTTGGGTTGTTTTCAGTGAGTTCATACATGTACACGATTTCTACATGGGCGTGTGGAATTAACGCATGCCCGTGTGGATTTTCCGTTTTGCTGATTCATCGGCCGGCTGTGAACAGTGCTTGCTACATGACAAGGTCCCCTTGCGTATATCATGCAAGTGCACGGGTTTGTCAAAGTAATAATCCCTAGTGAGCGGATATCGAATCCAAATGGAGTAGGGAATAAAAATACTTAATTCGATTCTTAGCTATGTGAAAGATCAATGATGATGAGTGTGACAATGATTCAATTCTCAACAATAAAAGCAACAAATAAGAGAGCAAAAGTAAAGAAGGGGGTAAGGCAATCGATAAAGATGGGGTACCCGGATAATGCTCCACCTAGGATAATTGTTTCAAGTGCAAGAACCCTCTATTATGCTTCCTAATCAATGCAATGGTGAGTCGTGGAAATCCTAAATTACATAGTCCCAAATCTAAGGTCAACTATGCCTAACTCTATACATGTCCCGGAGGAGAAATCGACCAATCTCAACACCTCGCAATGGCATAGAGTTGCAATGAGCTCTAGGGATTCCAAGTGATAAATCTCTTCCTAATTATAGACCTAACCCTTTGGTCCAGGTGGAAGGTCCCTAACCACAATTGAGCCCTAGATACTAAGATCACCTCAACGCTTCACTCCTTTGAACGAGCAACTAAGCCCCAGCGGAAGTTCATCCCTTAGACCATTCACTCTATTATGACCGCAAAGAACTTGAGGAACGGAGGTAGAATCTATCACTTCGGAGGGGAAAGGGGACGCTCCTGTACCTCTCGACTCACCCTCTCAACCCTCTCCAACCTAGCTTTGTCTAACGCTCGTGGTGTGTCACTCACTCATGAGGTTACCAACATGAACTCTCAACCCTAGTATCACTCTAGGGGAAATGTTCATACAATCATGCATTCAAGGTTGGAACTCACAATAAACATCAATTTATTGAAAGTATAATAAAGAATTGAAAGAAACGAATACATCCTAGGGTTCACAAATACCCAAGTACCCACTAGGGGTTTAGCTATCCATGGAGCTAAGCACAATCAAAGAAATAGAATGTAAAAGCAATGAATCCATAAAGAAATCCCCCCGATGGTCGTGTCGATGGTCTTGTGGAGAGTCCTCTACTCGTCGCAAAGGATCCTTTGTCCGGCCTAGGATACACCTCGCCGGATCGGTGCCGACGAAAGCTCTCCCAATAACCTTCTTCCAAACGACACGCGATGTCGGAGCCGTAGAACCTCTCCAAAACCTATCCAATACCCCTTAAAACCCTAGCTGAAGCCCTCTCTCAAGTTGCGGAAAAGATGGAGAAAAGAATACCAAAATCGAGGCTGATTCGGCTTTAAATAGGGTTGGAATCGGGCGACTACACGGGCGTGGATGCTTCACGCGCCCGTGCGGAATTCCCACACCGGCGTGGATAATTTCCACACGCCTGTGTGGATCTTCTGAACATTGCTGCTACAGTATCCACCCTGAATGGCTTCCCGAATCCATACTTTCATCGGAGTAACGCAAACAGGCACACGTTCACGTCGTGGATCACTTTCTTCTTTAATGATAGGCACGTTGGTGGAGATCTTGTTCTATGTGCATAGTTCGGAATGCTCGAGTGTGCCTGCCTTTGTGCTCCTCCAAACGGATGTGCCAACTCGAATACGAGGAGGTTGGCACACACTCTAGCATCTCACATCGACCTATGTCTTCGCGTTTGAACCTTAGAAAGATTTCCTCCAAAATTGGTGCATTGTAATCCACATGGGCTTCTTTCCTTCATACTTGGCCTCACAACCCTACCTGCATGAAATTAACATAAAAACACACATATTATTGTAAAAACCTGATAAAAATAATGCTCAACATAAGGAATGAACGCTTCGCATTCATATCGCACAAGCACTTATCACTATAGTATTTTCCTATAGTGTTTACTGTGGTACCCTGCTACAACACCGGCCCGAAGCACTCTCGAATCCATACTTTAATCGAGGTAAGGTAAACGGCCACACATTTATGTTGTACATCATTTTGCATCTTTAATAACGGACATGTTGGTGGAGATCTTGTTGTACATGTACAAGCCAGAATGCTTGAATGTGACTGCCTTTGTGCCCCTCTAAATTATTGTTCTGACTTGAATACGATGAGGTTGGCACACATTCCTACATCTCGAACCCGACTTATGTCTTCGCATTTGAACCTTCACAAGATTTCCTGCAAATTGGTACATTTACGATCGACAGCAGCTTCTTTCTCTAATATGCGGCTTCACAACCCTATCTGTTTCACAACCCTATCTAACCTTTCAACTTTTATCCTAGCTTGATTGGACGGTTCTTATACAGGTTCTTTACCCCTTCTTCTGAGTATACGTTCAAGTTCGAGGTCAACTCCAACCAATGTCGAAGGGTTCCCTCAGGTCATAACTTGGAGCTACACCTAAACAAAGAAAACACATCAGAGCGATGATAGAAAAAAAAATATGAAATAGAATGAATGATGAATAGCTAAGATAGCAAAGTGCAAAGTATCACTAAACACCTACTCCCCGGCAACAGAGCCAAAAACTTGACACAACCCTTGTGTGTGATCCGCAAGTGCACGGGTTTGTCGAAGTAATAAATTCCCAGGTGAATGGGTTATCGTATCCACAGGGAGTAAGGAATAGAAACACCAAGGCTTCTACTTAACAAAGTGAAGATGAAATAGTGATTGTGTTGATGAAATGTAATGTAAAGAAGATTAAAGAAAATAAGAAAGAGAGGCACAAATTGATGATATGAAGTAGGCCACTCGGACATTGCTCGCCCTAGGGTTATCATTTCAAGTGCAAGACCAACTATTATGCTTCCTAACTGATGATTAATAAGTTGTGGACATCTTAACATACACGGTCTTAAACCTAAGGTCAACCGTGATTAACTCTAAACTATGCCCCGGTGGAGAAATCTAGCACTCTTAACACCTCATATTGTGTAAAGTTTCAAGAAGCTCTAGTGATTCTAAGTGATAAACCCTCTTCCTATATGTAGACCTAACCGTTTGGTCCATTTGAAAGGCCTCTAATCACAATTAAGCTTCAGATACTAAGGATTACTTCAACGCTTCAATCTATTGCTAGGGCAACTAAGCCCCAGCGGAGTTCCTCTCTTAGTACTTCACTATATTATGACCGCAAAGAACTCTATGAAATGGAAGTAGGATAAATCACACGAGAGGGGAAAGGAGACGCTTCGCTGCCTCTCGACTCACCCTCTCGACCCTCTCCAATCTAGCATTATCCAACCCTCGTGGTGTGTCACTCACTCACAAGGCTTACTAATATAGACTCTCAACCCTAGCATCACTCTAAGAGGTAAATCATTTAACAAGCATTCAAAATTGGAAGTCAATTAAAAACATCAATTAAGGAAGGCATTAAAAAAGGTCAATGAAACAATAACATCCTAGGTTTTACAAGCCCAAATGCCCACTAGGGGGTTTAGCTCTCCATAGAGCAAGATACAACCAATAATACAATCGAAAGTAAAAACAATTAATCCATAGAAAAACCTCCTCGGTATTCATATCAATGGTCATGTGGAGTAGCCTCATCCTCTCCAAAGGTCCCCTTGTCAAGCCTAGGGCACACCTCGCCGGATTGGTGCCGAAGAAAGCTCCCTAATAGCTATCTTCCAAGAAAAATGCAGTGTCAAAACTGTAGAACCACTTTAAAAGCCTTGTCAATACCCCTCTAAACCCTAGCCGCAAGCCTCTCAAAAGATGGAGAAAAGATGGAAAGAAAGATGCTGAAATCGGGCTAAATTGCGGCTTTATAAAGGTCTGGAATCGGGATTCCACGAGGGCATGTGGAATTTCCACACGTCATTGTGGATTTTCTAGAATTCTAATTTTTTGCAGGCTGTAAATAGTAACTGCTACAGTACATTGCTACATTGATCAAAAGAATGGTTAAAGACATAGAACTGAAGATGCAGTTGTTAAAATACAACCCACTTCATGTTGCTTTATGTATGAGCAAAACCCAATTGGTCATCCTCTAGAAGACTCAGATGTTGATCACATTAATGCGATTCAGAATCAAAACTGTAAGCTAGATAGTGTGTTAGATTAGTTTGAAGAATCAGCGCTATCATCTCTGAGCTATCAGTTAGAAGGAAAGTTTGGAAATGGTCCTCGCTTAGATTGATTCTTCCTATAAAGAACAAAGGCATGAAATTTTCTCATTAAGGGTGTCAAAAGCAGCACAAGAAATTTGTGAGATAGAAAATGCGGATGTTGTTGAAAAGCATTCTGGATCACATACACAGGAGAACGGTTTGGAAAATATTCCTGGACAGGATTCAGCACAGTCCGAGGAAATTTATACATTGAAGAAGAACAAATTATGACCATCCATTGAGGAACCACTTGAGCTAGAGCTTAAAATATTGCCGACACATTTGGAATATGCTTTTCCAATGGATGGATTAAAGCTCCCTGTCATTGTAGCTTCAAACCTATCTGCAGATAAGAAGCATAAGCTTGTGAGCATGTTGAAGAGACATAAATCTGTAATTTCTTAGAAGATTTCTGATATAAAAGGTATCAATCCCTCATTTTCCACTGATAAATCCTAATGGATGAAAATTACAAGTTTGTGATTCAACCCTCAGAGAAGATAGAACCCGAATGTAAATGAAGTTGTTAAGGCAGAGATAGTGAAGCTGTTGGATGCAAGAATTATATACCCCATCTGCAATATTGCTTAGGTGAGCCCAACTCAGGTTATTCCGATGAAAGGGGGAGCCCAAATCAGGTTATGCTTTCAATAAATTGATGTTTATTGTGAGTTCCAACCTTGAATGCTTGATTGTATGAACATTTCCCCTAGAGTGACACTACGGTTAAGAGTTCTTGTTGGTAAGCTTGTGAGTGAGTGACACACCACGAGCGTTAAACAAAGCTAGGTTGGAGAGGGTTGAGAGGGTGAGTTGAGAGGTACAGGAGCGTCCCCTTTCCCCTCCGACGTGATAGATTCTACCTCCGTTCCTTGAGTTCTTTGTGGCCATAATAGAGTGAATGGTCTAAGGGATGAACCTCTGCTGGGGCCTAGTTGCGCGTGCAATGGAGTGAAGCATTGAGGGGATCTTAGTATCTAGGGCTTAATTGTGGCTAGGGACCTTCCGCCTGGACCAAAGGGTTAGGTCTATAATTAGGAAGCGATTTATGACTTGGAATCCCTAGAGCCCATTGCAACTTTATTCGAGTGTGAGGTTGAGAGGTTACTTAATCTCTCCTCAGGGACATGAATAGAGTTAGGCATAGTTGACCTTAGATTTGGGACTATGTATGTAAGGATTCCATGACTCACCATTGCATCGATTAGGAAGCATAATAGAGAGTTCTTGCACTTGAAATGATTTTCCTAGGTGAAGCATCATCCGAGTACCCCATCTTTATCGATTGCCTTGCCTCCTCCTTACTTTTGTTCTCTTACTTGTTGATTTTAATTGTTGAGAATTTAATCATTATCACACTTATCATTGTTGATACTCCACATAGGTAAGAATCGAATTAAGTGTCTTTACTCCCTACTCCCTATGGATTCGACCCCGCTCACCCAAGATTATTACTTCGACAAACCCGTGCACTTGCGGGATATAAGCAAGGGGACCTTGTCAGGGACCTTCCACCTGGACCAAAGGGTTAGGTCTATAATTAGGAAGAGATTTATCACTTGGAATTCCTAGAGCTCATTGCAACTCTATGCGAGTGCGAGGTTGAGAGGTTACCTAATCTCTCCTCCGGGACATGTATAGAGTTAGGCATAGTTGACCTTAGATTTGGGACTATGTAATGAAGGAGTTCCACGACTCATTATTGCATTGATTAGGAAGCATAATAGAGGGTTCTTGTACTTGAAGCGAATGTCCTAGGCGGAGCATTATCCGAGTACCCCCATCATTATCGATTGCCTTACCTTCTCCTTTACTCTTGCTCTCTTATTTATTGATTTTACTTTTGAGAATTGAATCATTGTCACACTTATCACTATTGATCTTTCACATAGCTAAGAAGCGGATTAAGTGTTTTTATTCCCTACTCCATGTGGATTCGATACCCGCTCACCCGGGATTATTACTTCGACAAACCCGTGCACTTGCGGGATATACGCAAAGGGACCTTGTCAACTATACATGTCCCGGAGGAGAAATTGAATAACCTCTCAACCTCACACTCGTATAGAATTGCAATGAGTTCAAGGGACTCCAAGTGATAAATCCTCTTCCTAGAAGTAGACCTAACCCTTTGGTACAGGTGGAAGGTCGCTAGCCAAAATTAAGCCCTAGATGCTAAGATCTCTTCAACGCTTCACTCCATTGCACTCGCAACTAAGCCCTAGCGGAAGGTCATCCCTTAGCCATTCACTCTACTATGACAACAAAGAGATCAAGGAAATAGAGGTAGAATAAATCACACTGGAGGGAAAGGGGACGCTCCGCTATCTCTCGACTCACCCTCTCAACCCTCTCCAATCTAGCTTTGTCTAACTCTCGTGGTGTGTCACTCACTCACAAGGGTTACCAACAAGAACTCTCAATGCTAGTGTCACTCTAAGAAAGTATTCATACAATCAAGCATTCAAAATTGGAACTCACAATAAACATCAATTAATTGAAAGCATAATAAAGAGATTCAATTAAACGAATACATCCTAGGGTTCACAAATACCCAAGTACCCACTAGGGGATTTAGCTCTCCATGGAGCTAACTACAATCAATGAAATCGAATGTAAAAGCAATGAATCCATAGAAAACCCCCTCGATAGTCGCGGCGATGGTCTTGTGGAGAGTCCGGTACTCATCGCAAGGGTCCCTTTGTTCGGCCTAGGATATACCTAGCCAGATCAGTGCAGACGAAAGCTCTCCCACTAACCTTCTTCGAAACGGAGCGTGATGTCAGAGCCGTAGAACCTCTCCAAATCCCTAGCCAATACCTCTCAAAACCCTAGCTGCAGGCCTCTCTCAAGTTCGAGAAAAGATGGAGAAAAGAATGCTGAAATCGGGGCTGAAATAAGCTTTTAAATGACTAGAATCGGGAATCCATACGCCCCTGTGGGCGCCCCTATGGATTTTTCACAGGGGCGCGTGGAATTAACACACGCTAGTGTGGATTATCTATTTTGCTGATTCTTCGGCCGGCTGTGAACAGTGCTTGTTACATTATTTTGCCAAAGTACCCTACTACATTACTGACCGAAAACACTCCCAAATCCATGCTTTTATCGAGGTAACGTAAATAGGCACACGTTTACGTCGTAGATCGCTTTGCTTCTTTAATAACAGACATGTTGGTAGAGATCTTGTTATATATGCACAAGCCAACATGCTTGAATATGACTGCCCTTGTGCCCCTCCAAATAGTTGTGCTAACTTTAATAAGAGGAGTTTCGCACACATTCCCAGATCTTGAACCCGGCTCTTGTCTTCGTGCTTGAATCTTCGCAAGATTTTCTCCAAATTATGCATTTGCGATCCACATTGGCTTCTTTTTGTAATATTCGGCCTCATAATCCTACCTGCATGAAAGTAACATAAATACACACATATTAGCGTTTAAACCTGATAAAAATAATGCTCATCACAAGGAAAGAATGCTTCGCATTCTTATCATACAAGGACTTATCAACAATAAATAATGAAATCAAAAGTAAAAATATTCAATCCAAGAATAAAACCGCTTCGGTCTTCATGTCGATGGTCTTGTGGAGTGGTCACATCTTCTCCAAAGGTTCCCTTGCCAAACTTAGGGCAAGTCTCGTCATATCGGTGCCGACGAAAACTCTCCCAATAACCCTCTTCCAAAGGAGGACGATGTCGAAGGCCATCAAACCTCTCCAAAAACCTATCGAAAGTCTCTCCAAACCCTAGCCGTGGGCTCCTCCAAAGATGGGGAGGAGATTGGCAAAAGATGGGGAAAAGATGGAAAGAAGGATCCCCAAATCTATACAAGTTGCGGCTTTATATAGGGCTGGAATCAGAATCCACACTGGCATGTGTAATTTCCATACCCCCGTATGAATCTGCAGGAATTTGATTTTCTGCGGCCTATGAACAGTAACTACTACAGTAATTTCTACAATAATTTTACTGCGGTAGCATGCTACAATACTTCGCCAAAAATACTCCCAAATCCACACTTTTCATTGAGGCAACATAAACGGGCACACGTCTATGTCATAGATTGTGTCACTTCTTCAAATAGGGATAGCATTGATGAAGGTCTTGCTGTCATTGCACAAGTCAGAATACGCAAATGTGACTGCCTTCTCCAAAACATGTAATTGCTTGATCACATAGAGGTTGGCACACATTCACGTATCTTCGACCACAACTTGTGTCTTCACATTTGTTCACTCTAAGATCTCATCAACAAAGTGCAATCGCAATCTACTTTGGCTTCATTACTCTATATTTGGCTCCACAACCCTACATGCACAAAAGTAACACATACATACATATATTACTGCTAAAATCTGATAAAAGTAATGCTCATCATAAGAAAGAATACTTTGTATTACTAATAAGCAAGCACTTATCAATGCCCCGGTGGAAAGGAGTACTTTCGATGCCTCACACTATATAAGGTTCCTTAAAGCTCCAGGGACTACAAGTGATAAACCCTATTCCTTAATATAGATCTAACCCTCTGGTCATGGTGAAAGAGCTCTAGTCACAATTAAGCCCCAGCAGTAAGGATTACTTCAATGCTTCACTCTGTTGCTTAGCACGTCACTCTACTGTGACCACAAAAAACTCTTGGAATAAGGTGGTAGGATAAATCACAATAGAGGTTGACACATAGTTACATGTCTATGAGCATGACTTGTGTCTCTACATTTGTTCACTCCAAGATTTCATTAACAATATTCATCCACGATCTACTTTTGGTTTCTTACTTCCACTATTGTCTCCACAATCCTACATGCATAAAAGAACACAAATACACATGCATAAGCGATAAAATCTGGAAAAAGTAATGCTCAATGTATAAAAATAATACTTCATATTACTAATACACAAGCACTTATCATTGACCCAACTTGTACTCCCCAAAGCTCAAACTGAGAGGGCCTTACTTATGTAAAATAAAAAAGAGAAGGTAATAGCTTCACACATCCTATAAGGTAACCCTTTCCTAAGCGGCCGCTATGGTGGCTTTCATACTTTCGAGGTGGTAGCTCTTTCCACTGGGGTAGTAGCTTCCACTCATCCCATGAAATAGCTCTGTATCTCATTAGGGCATAACTAGTATCTGACTTATGAAAGTAGCTTCATACTTCATAGGTGATAGCTCTTTCCATGCCCAATGCACAAAGAATCAAACACATTTTTTTTTATCCATTCAACCATTTTTTTGAAGAGATCAAAACAAGAAACAAACTAAAATAGTCCCTTTTTACATCGAACTTGAGTTTCCACAAGGTTTAATGTGTGAGTAGTGCAACAAGTGTCAATCGGGCAAAAATTTCTAAAAATTCAAGTAAAACTAGAGCATGAGAACATTCAATGTTAAAAATTCTCCTAAACTTAAGAATACAACCCTTGCAACTAAAGTGAACCGCCATTGGGTACAAGAGCATGAACAATGACAGCATAAGTATAGAACATGCGTAATGTGAACTCCCCTCCTTCCTTCCCCACACTTAAGATGTGCATTGCCCTCAATGTATGCATGCAAGCACAATAAAAAAAACATATAGCAATCAAAAACATGTATATAGACGGGCATTTGAAACAATACTCCCTTGAACTCTTAATGGTATGCTTGATGGAGCTATATTTATTGAGAGTTGAGTTCCAATGGGTTGTGGAGCACACATGGCCATGTGAAAAGAAACATGACTGTGTCCATGACTATTCCTCAAATTCCAGACTCAGAAGACCATTTGCACGTATACACAAGGGGGTTCAGTGAAGCTCAACGAAAACAAAATAATGTCCAGTCTATAAAGATATGAAAATGAAATACAACTAGGGATGCCTGTGGAGTGCGGGGTCTCATAACAAATGGGGAGGTCGCGTCTCGCTCGAGTATCTAATAGGGAATGTTGAGACGTACCATCACCTTTTTGTGGTTTGCTGCCTGTATCGCATGAACCTCAATTATCTTTGTACGTAGCACACCCATAGCATTCTCAAGCTTCTCAAAACTATCATAGGCTCAAGATAGAGAAAACATATGCACTTGACGTTGCTCCAGTGCTGTAGGTGGTGCCTCTGTCTCTATGTGCTCAGCCTGAGAACCCTCTACTGCCTCCCACTCTCCCTTGGCTATCTCTGGTGGAGGCATGATCATCGTGTATACTCCTAGTCTGAATCTACGAACCATACCCATCAGTCTTATTATCTCTATGCCGAGGGGAGATGGTACAATCATCTTCTCAGCCCCCTGATAGGGTTTATCAGACCCATCCCCATGATGAGTCGAGTAATGTACGGGCATAAGAAAAGAACTCCGACCCTGGTATACTACCCTTCGTGTTGGAAATAATCGGCCAAAATGCGTCCTAAGTGAATCAAATCATTTTACACTATAGAGTACAAATATATAAGCTCCTGTCTGCTTAGAACTCTAGTGTTGTCGCCACGTCCATATACTGATCTGTGTTAGAATAGTGTGGATATATCATTATGCCAGCCGAGAAAGACATGTAGCCTTAGACACCCCCTTCTCATATTGTCCCTGGCCACACAGTGCTCTATAAGAGTGTTGAGTTATCAACTTACCTGGATAATCGATCAGTAACTGCTCGTACTCCACAGTATTGGTGTAACCCTCTTCGTACAAGCCAAGTCTGACTGAGAACTGTGTAATACTCATACTGTAGTACTGGCCAAAAGCTCTGGACTGCATGGTATCAATGTTCGAGAAGCTGTTGTACGAACGATCAAACTTAAATGATGAAAGTACCTCCAATGTGAGCATATGGATAGGCGGCTCTCGGATGGACAATAATCTTCACCAACTACCCACAGCTAGTAACTCCTCGACCTCGTCGACCATATCATCTCCTAACTAAATCTCCTGAAGTGCACTCAAGTACAAGAACTGTGTTTGACCAAACTTAAGCTTAAACAGTCACTCAAACCGGACCTGATGCTCAAGAATGACAAATTCCATATGCTCGGCTCAGGAGAAGGCTTTCTTGGATGCTTGTCGGCCATTTTCTTCGAATTAGCAGCCATATCTGCAAGAATTGAAAAGAAAATGATCATATCACCCTTAAAAATAATTCCTACAAGAATCCACATGATAGTATGGATCTTCAGGCCGTGAAAGCCGCATGGCTCAAGTGCACAAATCCTCCAAATATATCTAAAATTCATTCTAAAATTGTTCTAACAGCATTCGCCAACCACTTGTGTATGAGATTGATTTAAAAATAGCATAATAAGCAAACAAAATCAAGTTTAGTGAAGAAAAGAGAAAGGGAAACTTACTGACGAAATGATAATGAAAACTTCAAATACAGAAGGAAAACTCACTCCAATCTCTATAAATAGACGGTGAATGGTCAAGAACATGAAGAGAGGCAATCTTTGAGCGTTTGGGAGTGAGATAATAAAGAGGCACGAGTAGGTCTTAAAGAAAAACCATGCTTCTTGGCATTCTGTGAATCCACACGGGTGTGTGGAAATTACCCACGCCGGTGTGACTCCACAGGAGAGCTCATTAGGGCAGACACAAGCCCCGTGCTCTCAGGATAGCCTTTGACTATCTTTAAACGCATCCACACAGGACTGTGGAAATTACCCACACCCTTGTGCCTGACACACAGGGGCACCCACACGCCACTTTGGGCTCTCTGTCCTCCCGAGAAAAATGGCTAAGTGTTCCACACAACCCTTTGAAAATTCCACACGGGCGTGTGGATGCTCATAGGGGTACTCACTGGGGCACTCACATGCCTCTGTGTCTTCTCGGGATGGAGAAAAATTCTCTGCTAAAATTCACATGGGCATGTGGAAATTACCCACCCCTGTGTGCCATTCACAGGGGCATCTACAGGGGCATTCACACACCCTTGTGTTTTCTTGGTATGCAGTCTGAGAACTCCGGAAAGATCAACACGACCGTGTGGAAATTACCCACAGGCATGTGACCATCATAAGGCCGTTCATAGGGGCATTCACAAACCCCTGTGTGCTCTTAGGATGAGCTCTAAACGGAAACACACGCCAGTGTAGAAATTCTACAAGGTTGTGTGTCTTCTCTAGAAGAAAATATAGACTCTGCAGAAAAATTTCTACACACTTGCAAATACAGAGAAAGCATAAGAATGACGAACTGACTAGAGAATCATAGAAAACATACTCAAATAGCCAAGAAACTTCACCAATCACAATTAAACACAATAAAAATACCAAAAATCCATAAGAAAAACACATTAATATTATGTAAAAATCAAGAAACCAACACTTAAGTTCTTATTCATACAAGTACCTGACCAAGAAGCGCTTATTTCATGGGTTACCTCCCAAGAAGCACTTATTTCATGTCACTAAGCTTGACGTACCTGACCTTACCTTACGGGCGCTCATAGATGAAGGTTGCCCTCTTACCTACAACTTGAAAACACGATGAACATAATCTTTTCAAGGTAGAGGGAGAGTTATCAAGCTTGTTACCACAGAAGGGTTCGTCATCCTTACTTTGTGCATGCACATCCCCACTAGCATTAGCATGCTTCTTGTGACGTCTCCTTGCTCTTTTCATCTTTTAGACCAACCTCTTCATGATCCCCAGAGTAAGTTGCACCTTATCCTCTGGATCAACTTATAAGACTTCTTCATTATCCACTTCTTGATCTAGTAAGCCCTCAAATAGGTCTAGACACATCATTTCTTGCACGTATTCATTAATTAACTCATCAGTGGTGTCAAGAAAATACAAAGTATCACCAAAGTTAAGAGAATGCAGAATGGCTTCGGCGAGGCAGTAAGTTAAGTTGGCATCACCAACTCTTAGTGTCAACTCTCCACCATCCATGTCAATGAGAACCTTGGAAGTGTGCAAGAACGACCTCCCAAGTATCAACAGAACCTCGGCATCCTTATCAACATCCAACACCGTGAAGTCCACAAGAAATATGTACTTGGCAACTTTCCTAAGTACATCTTCAATGATGCCCCTCGGATGTTTAATTGTTTGATCGGCCAATTGAAGTGTCATCCGAGTGTGTCTAGGCCCTCCCAAGCCTAGCTTCTGAAAAAATATATAAGGCATGATGTTGATGCTGGCCCTTGAATCTGCCAATGCCTTTTCTTCACCCAAGTTACCAATGTTGCATGGAATGATGAAGCTACTAGGGTCCCTCTTGTTCGGCATATTCTTTTGCAACACCACCAAACATGAAACATCTAAGATCATAGATGCACTCTCCTCCAACATCCTCTTGTTGATCAAGAGGTCCTTGAAGAACTTTGCATAGAGTGGAATTTAAGATAACGCCTCTACAAATGGAATCTTGAAGTGCAACTGCTTGAATAGACCAAACAACTTCTTGTATTGCTCATCATTTTGGTAGTTATTCAATCTTGAAGGATAAGGGATTCTTGTCTTGTAAGGTGAGGGTGCCACCACTTTCTCTTTGGCTATATCCTCAACGACCATGACCTCGGAAGACTCAACAATGGTCTTCTCCCTAAGGATCCTACTCTCAACTTCATGACCACTTCTCAAAGTGATGGTCTTTACATGCTCTCTTGGATTAGTTTCCATGTTGTTAGGCAAACTCCCTTAAGGTCTTTCCAAAAGTTACTTCACAATTTGGCCCACTTAGTTCTCTAAGTTGTGTAATGATGCTGTGTGATTGCGAAGTGTGGCGTCAACTGATTGAAATCTCGTATTTGACAATTGAATAAACTTGGTCAAAGCCTTCTCTAAGTCGGACATCTAGTTTTCTAACCCTGAAACTCTATTCTCCATGTTTGGGGCTTGTTGTTGTTGTTGGAAACCCGATGGTGTCATAGTCTTCTGTTACCCTTGATTACTCAAAGAAAGGTTTGGGTGGCTCCTCCACCGTGAATTATAGGTATTGCTATATGGATTTCCTTGACCTCTCATTGTAATAACTACAAAATCCACTTATTCTACTAAAGATGTACCACCAATAGAAATCAGGCAATCAGATGAAGCATGTCCTCCCCCGCACCCAGTGCAACTCATTACGGCCGCCACTCTAGGAGAAGTTAGTGTGTCTATCTTCTTGCTCAATGACTCAACCTGGGCCTCCAATGATGTGACTGCAACAATCTCATGAAGTTTGACTACCTTATTTCTGTTGCATGTGTTCCACTGTTCATAGCCCTCTCCTTAATGAGATGTAGGCTTCTTTAGGGGTCATGCTCCCTAAAGTACCTCCTACTGCATCAAGTAACTGCTTTGTGCTTGGGTTCAAACTATTGTAGAAAGTTTGAATGATCATCCACTGGGGGAACCCATGCTGAAGACATTTCCACAGGAGATCCTTGAACCTATCCCATGACTCAAAAAGTGACTCCAATTCCATTTGCATAAAAGAGGAAACTTCATTCCTGAACTTCACAGATTTTCTAGGAGGGAAATATTGGGCAAGAAAAGCTTCTACCATCTCCTCCCTAATAGTGATCGATGTTCTAGGTAATGAATGTAACCGTTACTTTGCACTAACCTTCAAGGAAAATGGGAAGGCCCTCAACCTGATGGCATCATCTGTAACTCCATTAATCTTGAGCATTGGTAAGTGCTAGTGTATTAGTAATACGAAGTATTCTTTTCTTACAATGAGTATTACTTTTATCAGGTTTAAGCGCTAATGCATTTGTTTTTGTGTTCTTTTGCACATATAGGGTTGTGGAGCCAAATATAAATGAAAGAAGCTAAAGTAGATTGCGAACGCGTTATCTTGATGGAATCTTGAAGCGAACACATGAGCAGACGCAAGTTGTGATCGAAGGCGTATGAGTGTATTCCAACCTCCTCTATGATCAATGGATTATCTAAATGGGAGTGGCACAAAGGTAGTCACACTCATGTGCCACTTGCGCAAAGTTAACAAGATCCTCATCAAATGTGCTTGTTATTGAAGAAGCAATGTGATCTACGATATAAATGTGTGCCCGTTTATGCTGTCTCGATGAAAAGTGAGAAATTAGGAGTATTTTGGCAGTTACTGTAGCATAAAGGTGGGATAGACCATTGGCAATGCAACAATTTACTGTAGTAGTTACTGTTCATAGCCACCCAAAAACTGAATTCCAGAGAATCCACACGGGCGTATGGAAATTCCATATGTCCCTATGGATTCCCGATTCCAGCCCTTTATAAAGCCGCGATTTAAGCCGATTTCAGTTTCCCCTTTCCATCTTTTCTCCATCTTTTGAGAGGCCTGCGGCTAGGGTTTGGAGAGGCATTTGCAAGGCCTTTGGAGTGGTTCTATAGCTTCAAGACGACATTTCTCTTAGAAGATAGTTATTGGGGGATCTTTCGTTGGCACCGATCCGGCGAGATATGCCCTAGGCTTGACAAGGGGACCTTTGGAGAAGATGAGGCTACTCCACAAAACCATCGACATGAATATGAGGGGGGTTTTTCTATGGATTCCATGTTTTTACTTTTGATTGCACTATTGATTGTATATTTCTCCATGGAGAGCTAAACCCCCTAGTGGGTACTTGGATTTATGAACCCTATAATGTATTTGTTTCTTTAACCTATTATTATGCTTTCCTTAATTGATGTTTTAATTGAGCTCCAATCTTGAAGGCTTGTTGAATGATTTCTCCCTTAGAGTGACACTAGGGTTGAGAGTTCACTTTGGTAATCCTTATGAGTGAGTGACACACCGTGAGGGCTAGACAAAGCAAGATTGGAGAGGGTCGAGAGGGTGAGTTGAGAGGTAACGGAGCGTCCCCTTTCCATTCCGGTGTGATTTATCCCATCTCCATTTCTTAGACTTCTTAGTGATCCCAATAGAGAGAAGTGCTAGGAGAGGAACTCCGCTGGGGCTTAGTTACATGATCAACAGGGTGATGCATTGAAGTAATCCTTAGTATCCTAGGTTTAATTGTGGCTAGGGGCCTTTGGCCTGGACCAAAGGGCTAGGTCTATATATAGGAATAGGGCTTATCACTTGGAATCCCCAGAGCGTCTTGTAAATTTATACAGTGTGAGGTGTTGAGACTGGTAGATTTTTCCATTGGGGCATAGTGTAGGGTTAGTCACGGTTGACCTTAGGTTTGGGACCGTGTATCTTAGGATGTCTACGACTCATTGAACATTAGTTAGGAAGCATAACAGTTGGTTTTGCACTTGAAGCAATAATCGTAGGTGGAACAATATCCGAGTGCCCCACTTCATATCGATTGCCTTTCCTCTCATTTATTTGTGCCTCTCTTTCTTATTTTCTTTAGTCTTTTGCACATTACATTTCATAAACACAATCAATGTTTCATCTTCGCTTAGTTAAGTAGCAACCTTGGTGTTTCTATTCCGTACTCCCTGTAGATATAATACCCCACTCACGGTGATTTATTACTTTGAAAAACCCGTGTACTTGCGGGTCACACACAACGGGTGTTATCAAGCATGTCGCACACTTCCAAGAAATTCTCGATGTGGTTGTTCAGATTCTCATCGGCCAAACCATTAAACTGTGCTAACTGCTATATCATCTGGATGAAGCCTGGCTTGAGCTCAAAATTCTGAGCCATGATCGTTGGCTGCACAATACTAGACTACGTACAGTTCTGTCATATTATCATACCCTTCACATTCTATCTCAGCTTGATTTGACTATTCTTGCACAGGATCTTTGCCACTTCTATGAATTCTGCTTCCAATTTCTGGATCATCTTCAACTAATCTCGAAGGGTTTCCTCAGTTCATAACTTGGAGCTGCAACCAAAGAAAGAAAAAAAAATGAGAACAATGGAAGAATAAGAAAGTGTGAAATTGAATAAGTGATGAATAGCTAAAATAGCAAAGTGTAAAATGCTTCCAAAACGCTTATTCCCCGGTAACGGTGCCAAAAACTTGACACACCCCTTCTGTGTGTATAACTCAAGTGCATTGGTTGTCGAAGTAATAAAGTACCCTGGTGATGTGCTTGTGCAATTCCGCAAGTATACGTTTTGTCAAGTAATACCTCTCATGCGAACACGAGAGGGTTATATTCCCAAGGGCCCGAGAAGCTACTCTTACTTTTTTTTTGCAATATTGTTTAACCAACAAGTTCAAGTGTGATAGAGATAAAACAAGAAAACAAAATAAATGCAAATAAAATTCTAACAATGAAGGCAAGATAGGGGGGATAATCAAGGCAAGAAAGTGTCACATACGAGGATCTTCTCAGGGGCTACTAAAGTGCGGAGGATGATAGAACTAACATGCAATTGGCTAGTTGGACAGAGAAAACCCTAGATTAGATCAACCCGATGGTCATGGAAATTGACCCCTAATCTGGTACGAGTACTGGATATTGAATCTATTCCACCCAAATCCTTCTACGATTGCAATGGGAATAGTGCTTTTCTCAAGCTAGGGTTAGAATACAAGTGAGTACTTAACCTTAGAGTTGGAGGGGTACAAATACCCGATGATCACGGTATATTTATACATATATTCCTTCCAAGCTTGGTGAGTCTAACACTAGGGCAATGGTCATTCAACTTAGCATTACGTAAGAATGGATACACAGAGTTCTCATACATATAAAGTCATTCAAATACACCAAACATGGATCACAAACAAACCAAAATGCAATAAATAGAACTAAACATCTATACAAGCACAAGTTCACCCCGAAGGTTCACCTTCATCTGGTGACCTTGGTGTTTAGTTGTTTATAGACACCAAATACAATAAGAAATCCATGCAAACAACCAAACGAAACATAAGAAACACTCCCTCAAAGAATGAAAGCCGGAGAAGCTTCCAAAGACGCCACTCAAAGGTGTGGCTTCCCTTATCTTCAACCTCCTCTAAATAAGCCCTAGGGAAGGATCTTGCTCAAAATCGTGCTCTCCTTGCCAAATCCTCCGTAGAAATGCACTCAAACCCTTTCTTCTTCCTCGGATGAACAATGGTGGTGATGAGATCTAAGAAGGGGGCGCTCCTCCTTCAAAAGAATGCCCTGAAAGTGCTTAAAAAGGCTAGCTTTAGGTTTGCGTATGGGTGGCCTCACAGTCATAATACCGGGCATGAGGTTGCTCTGAAAATGGGCCGAAAAAATCATTAAGTTGCTACAGTACTACTACAGTGAAGCTGCTACAGTAAAAGTACTATGGTACTGCATTTCTTTGAACTGCTCGTGATTGACTTCACAGCAGTGAGGTTGCCCGTAAGGATTTCCAAACTTAGGATTTCTTCAAGTTCTTCGTGCTTCTGGCTACTACAGTGTTGCCACAGTGTTCGGGTCCCTAAAATTGCCATTTTCGGTGTCGATTTCTTATCAAATTGCTTCATTGAGCACACCTAGGCTTCCTGTGTACCTGAGACACGAAATTAAACAATAAAACCATAAAAGGGTATCAATTCATCAATAAAATACACAATTTATACAAATAAATACATATAAAATACATGCATTTAGGTGTCTATCAAACATCCCCACACCTAAATGTTTGCTTGTCCCCAAGGAAACAAACATGAAAAATAGGGGCAAGAAGATAAACGGCTAGATATATGACCTCAAGCTCAAATATAAAGGACTCCACAAGCATCAATGGACATAAATCAGGAAGTGAGTTGTTCAATGAATAGTCAAGTAATACTAGCTCTATTTTATCTAGAGTGCTCCTGCGAGTGTGTGCTAACTCCCACCTTGACCTCCATACCTTGGATTATCCCAGGATGACCATTCACCCCACGTGCAATGAGAATGGCATTAAAGAATTAAAGATACCATCAATACTCAGTTAAAAGTCCTTTGGTTCCTAGATGAAGTTTAACTCTCAAATAATTATGGCGTAGGATCTAGGAGATCAATAGAGATACCTTATTTCTTTCACACAAATATAGAAATGATAAGTGTCTAAATGTAGGTATTTGAGTGTATGTATTTGTTACCTCTAGCATGTATTTTCATTAGAATTGATGCCCGTTTTGTGCTTAATCGTGTGTTATTTGCTTTGCAGGGCACGGGAACACCATGGATGACACGAGGATATGATTCGGGTAAGATTACTGTAGCATAGACACTGTAGCAAGATTACTGTAGCTGTCACTGTAGCACCTAGAGAGTTTCAAGTCAGGATTTGGATCATGGCATATGGCCTCAATGCGGCCCGGTATAGAGCCCAGGATGATCACTATAGCTATAATAGAAGATATTTACTTGATGGAGTTTGCCTACCCCAAATAGTGTCAATGTTGAGCTCCATAGCGAGTGGTATGGCACTCAGGATTTAGGCCATGGAGAGTGGTATAGCACTCAAGATGGAGGCCATAGGGAGTGGTATATTACTTGGTATAGCACTCAGGATGGGGGCTATAGGGAGTGGTATAGCACTCGGGATGGAGGCCATCAAGGGGGTATGATGAGTGGTATATAGAGGGATTTTTGGAGAAAGATTGGGGACTTTTTTTGGCTGGACTTCTTAGAGACTCTAGGGCAGACTTTTGAAGGGTTTTTGGCAGCCATCACTTGGAGGAAGGAGAGAAACGAAGACACCATTATTTGGGAGAGTTTGGCTTGAAGCTTGGGAAGATCAAGGGCTTGAACTTAAAGGGGAAGCCTCATCATCAAAGGAGGATAAGCATTCGGCATCTCTAGGGCTAGAAGAAGCATCATTCGGCCGGCATTCTCTCTCCTCTTCATCATTCGGACTAGGGAGTGTCATTTATGCATTTACTTCTTGCTTTTGTTGTGTTTGAGATACTTATTTGTATGATGACACACTAGACCCCCAAGGCCTCCGGATGTAGGTGAACCTTGGGGGGTTCATCTTGTATTTTGGATGCTACATTTATATTTGATATGCTTTGGTGTGATTTATGATTTGGCTCATTGTGTTTCATGCCTAGAACTATTATGTGGAGAAATCCTTAGTTCTTGTTTGAGTTGTACATGTAGACGTGACCTACTCGCATGTTCTACATCGTTAATGAGCTAATAGGGGTATTTGTTGACCAACATGCTGAGAAATTGGGTGTAGGTAGCCCCTCTGAACCATGAGGATATACTTAGTCATATTCCATTCACTTAATGCAATCGTAGGAATATGACTAAGGAGAGATCCTTGTCATCATTTGTATGGGATTAGGGTTTAGCCGCCGAGAAATTGGGGTTGAACTATTGTTGAGGTCCGTCGGTCTAAATCACCCGTGCCATGTATTTTCATGCATCCTTATATCTTGATGACCCCTCTTGGGAATCCTCATCCCTAGGCCTATTCTTATCATCATTGCTCTTGTGATTTTCTTGCTTGACTTGGAGTTGTTACACTTATGTTTTATTTACAATCTTGCTTGTATTAGATTAGTATACCATGCTTGAATTGTAAGGTTAGAAAATGAGTGATGGAGGAGTAATAGGAGCTCCTTAACCCCGTGGAATACGATCCTTGGGCTTTTGCTCAAGGTATTACTTGGCGACCCCGTACACTTGCGGGCAATCAATCAAGAAACATACACTCTCTTTTTTTTTTTTCTTGAGTCCGACTAACGTAGACCGCACCAAAAAAATTTTTTTGCAATCTTTCTGAAGGATGCACATGCTGATTAGGTACAAGAGTCATCCAACGTACTCGATTACAGTCTACATAGACGCATTCATGCTACACTAGCAGAGGAATATTGTCATAGACTCATTTTTTTCACTGTATACACTGTATCTCATGTCTCCTGGTATAACATTTACTATAATAGTTCACTTAAGGTTAACAAACACAATATAGGAACTCAAAATCTGTTAAAAAAGTATTGAAGATAGAATTTAACAATCTAATGCCAAATTCATTAAGATGGGTTGGTTGGAGTATAAAAGATGGGAGTGATTATGAACAGATATAAAGGTGCACTAGAGTACTAAAGATGAAACAGAACTACATTCAAGCTCAGATAAATACAATTCACAACTATCATTCTACCAAGCTAGGAAGTCCTTAACAATGAAATCATAGCTATCATGGGTAGTTCAAGCATGCAACTAAGTAAAATACTCCATCCCCACACCTAAAGCTTTACATTGCCCTCAATGTACATATCAATAGCACAGGGTGGGAAAGATAAACAATAAATACACAAAAATGGAGTAAGAAACTTCCCCAAAATAGTCGATGAAGTGTGCGCCAACCGAATCTGGACTTTGGGGAAAAAAACAATGTGATGAGGGCCTGGAGTGTGAAGTGAACTTACCAATATCCCTAGAAGCAATAAAAAACACTGATCACAACTCCAAAAACAAAAATAATAGAGAAGAATGCATCAGCACGAATCTAGAACAAACAAATAGAGTTTAGTAGGGTCGGAACCCTAACTAACTCCGAAGTACACCATGCAATAAACAATAAAGAGTACAATTAAAACACAAAAATAAATAGAGAAATGTCCATGTGTCATGAGCTTAGAGATCAGGTGGAAGTGATGAAGCTATGCAAGTGGTAGTTGCAGAGGTAGTGCCAACCTATGATGATGATCGCAAAGAACTCTTAGAATATGGAGGTAGGATAAATCACACCAGAAGGGAAAGGGGATGTTCGACTATCTCTCGACTCACCCTCTTGACCCTCTCCAACCTAGCATTGCCTAATCCTAATGAAGTGTCACTCATTCACAAGGATTACCAATATAGTTTCTTAACCCTAGTGTTACTCTAATGGAAAATCAATTCAACAAGCATTCAATGTTGGAAATTAATTAAAACATCAATTAAAGAAACATAATAAAGGTCAATCAAACAAAATCATCCTATGGTTTACAAGTCCAAGCAGTCACTAGGGGTTTAGCTCTCCATGGAGTGATAAGTGTTTGTGTATTAAGAATACAAAGTGATCTTTTCTTATAATGAGCATTACTTTTATCAGATATTATCGCTAATGCATGTGTTTTTGTGTTCTTTTGCGCATATAGGGTTGTGGAGCCAAATAGAAATGAAAGGAACCAAAGCAAATTACGAACGTGTTATGTTGATGGAATCTTGAAATGAATACACGAGAAGATTCAAGTTGTGATCGAAGATGCATGAGTGTGTGCCAACCTCCTTTATGATCGATGGATTATGTAAATTAGAGGGACAAAAAGGCAATCACACTCATGCGCTCCGACTTGTGCAAAATTAGTAAGATTCCCATCAAATGTGCTCTTACTTGAAGAAACGATGTGATCTACCGAATAAACGTGTGCCCATGTATGTTGCCTCAATGAAAACTATGAATTAGGAGTGTTTTTTGGCATGGGGGGTACTGTGGTAGGTTACTGTAGCGAATCACAGTAGCAATTTACTGTAGTAGTTACTGTCCACAGCCCTGCAGAAAATAAGAATTCCTGAAAATCCACACGGGCATGTGGAAATTCCATATACCCTTGTGGATTACCTATTCTAGCCCTATTTAAAGCCGTGATTCAGTTCGATTTCAGTATCCTTCTTTCCATCTTTTCTCCATCTTTTGAAGTGGTTCTATGGCTTCGACACCGCGTTTCTCTTGGAAGATAGTTATTGGGGAGCTTTCAATGGCATCGATTCGGCGAGGTATGCCCTAGGCTTGACAAGGGGATCTTTGGAGAGGACGCAGTTACTCCATAAGGCCATCGACATGAATACTGATGGGGTTTTTCTATGGATTCCATGTTTTTACTTTCGATTGCACTTTTGATTGTATCTTTCTCCATCGAGAGCTAAAGCCCCTAGTGGGTACTTGGATTTGTGAATCCTATGATGTATTTTTTTCTTTAACCTTTTATTATGCTTTCTGACAACGCCTATTGCATATGTCCTGCAAGTGCACGGGTTTGTAGAAGTAATAAAATCGTAGATGAGTGGGTATCATATCCACGGGGAGTAGGGAATAAAAATACTTAAATTGTTTCTTAACTCAGTTAAAAGTGAATAATTATTTGTGTGACAAGATGTAAAATAACAAAAGTAAAAGGGACAAGAAAGAGAGCACAAGTAAAGGGGAGGTAAGGTAATCGATATAAATGGGGTACCCGGATATTGCTCCAACTAGGACAATCGTTTTAAGTACAAAACCCCTCTATTATGCTTCCTAACTAATGCATTAATGAGTCATGCAAATCCTTTAATACATTGTCCCAAAACTTAGGTCAACCATGCCGAACCCTATACATGTCCCGGAGGAGAAATTGAATAATCTCTCAACCTCGCACTCATATAGAATTGCAATGAGTTCTAGGGATACCAAGTGAAAAATCCTCTTCCTAAATGTCGCCCTAACTCTTTGGTCCATGTGGAAGGTCCCTAGCCACAATTAAGCCCTAGGTGCTAAAATCACTTCAACGCTTCACTCTGTTACCGCTGCAACTAAGCCCGAGCGGAAGGTCTTCCATTAGCCCATTCATTCTACTATAACGGCAAATAACTTGAGGAAATAGAGGTAGGATAAATCACACCAGAGGAGAAAGGGTATGCTCCGCTACCTCTCGACTCACCCTCTCAACCCTCTGCAATCTGGCTTTGTCTAACTCTCGTGGTGTGCCACTCACTCACAAGGTTTACCAACAAGAACTCTCAACCCCAGTGTCACTCTAAGGGAGTATTCATACAATCAGACATTCAAGATTGGAACTCAAATAAAACATCAATTAACTGAAAGCATAATAAAAAGGTTTAATGAAATGAATACATCCTAGGGTTCACAAATCCAAGTGCCCACTAGGGGATTTAGCTCTCCATGGAGCTAATTACAATCAATGAAATCAAATTTAAAAGAAAAGAATCCATAAAAAAACCCCTTGATAGTCGTGGCGATGGTCATGTGGAGAAGTCTCTACTCCTCTAAGGGTCTCTTTGTCCGGCCTAGGATACACCTCGCCGAATCGGTGCCGATGAAAGCTCTCTCACTAACCTTCTTCCAAATGGAGCGCGATGTCAGAGCCTTAGAACCTCTACAAATTTGAAGCGAATACCTCTCAAAACCCTAGTCTCAACCGTCTCTCAAGTTGGGAAAAAGGTGGACAAAAGAAATCTAAAATCGGGGCAGAAATCGGTCTTAAATAGGGCTGGATTCGGGAATCCACATGTCCTTGTGGATTCAGCACTCGGGCCTGTGGAATTAATGCACGGGCGTGTGGAAATTCCACACGCCCATGTGGATTTTCTGGAAACCTCTTTCTTCGACCGGTTGTGAACAGTACCTGCTACTGTGTTTTGCCCATGTTTTCATTGAGATAGCGTAAACGGGCACACGTTTACGTTATAGATCGCTTTGCTTCTTCAATAATGGACACGATGGTGGAGATCTTGCTATACATGCACAAGCCGGAATGCTTGATTGTGACTGCCCTTGTGCCCCTCTAAATCATTGTGCTAACTTGAATACAACACATTCTCGCATCTCAAACCCGACTTATGTCTTCGTGTTTGAACCTTCTCAAGATTTCCTCTGAATGGTGCATTCACGATCTACATTGGCTTCTTTCTTTAACATTCAGCTTCACAACCCTATATGCATGAAAGTAACATAAATACACACTTCGCATTCTTATCACACAAGCACTTATCAGGGCTTAATTGTGACTAGGGGTCTTTCGCTCGAAACAAAATGTTAGATCTATATTAGGGAATAGGGTTCATTACATGGAGTCCCTAGAGCTTTAAGCAACCATTCAGAGTGTGAGGCGTCGAGAGTACTCCTTTCTACCGGGGCGTAGTGTAGGATTAGTCACGGTTGACCTTATCTTTTGGATCGTGTGTTTTGGGATTTCCATGACTCATTAAGCATCAGTTCGGAGATATAATAGTTGGTCTTGCACTTGAAACAATAGTTCTAGGGAGAGCAATGTCTGGTTGTCCCATTTTCTATCGATTGCCACTCCAATTATTTTATTTCATTTCTCTTTCTTGTTTTCTTTATTTTTATTCACATAGATATTGTTCACACCACTTTTGAATCATCTTCACCATAGTTAAATAGTAATTCTAGTGTTTTTGATCACTATTCCTTGTGGATTAGACTACCCACTCACCAGGGTATTTATTATTTTGACAACCCGTGCACTTGCGGTACACATGCAAGAGGTGTTTTAGAGGTACTATGAGATGCTAAGGAAATGCCTACAACATGGAATAGTGGAATGGATGCAAATTCAAATCTTTTACAATGGGCTAAACTATTCCACTAAGCGGATGCTTGATACGACCTCATGTGGGTCCCTATGCAGCAAACTACCAAGCGTCACTTATAGTTTGATCGAGGAAATGGCACGCAATGGCTATTAGTGGAGTTCTTAAAAGGAATAAACCGGTAAAGGCAGCCATTTCTACTCTAACAACATAGGTTAAAGCAATCACAAAGAGGTTGGACAATATGCACTCACTCTCTGAAGCTTCAAGACCTCCTTGTGCTAGTTAGGGGTGGATTGTGATCCACAAGTGCATTGGTCGTCAAGTAATACCTCTCGCGTAAGCACGAGAGAGTCATATTCCCTAGGGTCCTAAGAGCTGCTATTACTTTCCCCTATATGGCATTGTCTAGTTTAACAAAAGTAGGTTTGAAAGAAACTATGAAAACTAACAAAACATAAAACTATAAACAATCGGACTAAAGCACACCATATAAACACATTAAGTAAGCAATTAACAATAGTACCTAGGCTCTAAAACACCATTTTCATTGTCGTTATTCACCTTGTTTGCATTTTCAAACTCACCTTGGTATCCTCAAGACCTGTAACAAGAATAAGACAATTAAACCACACAAATGGCAACAAATCATCAATCTATACATAAATAGTAAAACAAGAAGAAGGACCGTGGAAGTTTTATTATTCGATGTAACATTGGTAATTTGGGTGAAGAAAAGGCATTGGTGGATTTAGGGGCTAGCATCAACGTCATTCCTTACACATTCTTCCAGAAGCTAAGCTTGGGAGAACCTAGGCCCAGTCGGATGACACTCCAATTGGCCAACCGAACAGTTAGGCATTTGAGGGGCATTATTGAAGACGTACTTGTAAAAGTTGACAAGTACATATTTTCTATGGACCTTTTAGTGTTGGATATTGATGAGGATGTCGATGTTCCATTGATAGTTAGGAGGCCATTCTTGCGCACTTCCAAGGCGCTTATTGATATGGGTGGCGGGCAGTTGACATTACAAGTTGGTGATGACAAGTTAACATATCCCCTCACTTGAGACATGTGACATTCTCTTCATTTTGATGATACTTTGTACTTCCTTGACACTACTGATGAGATGATTGATGAAAATGTGCATGAAATGGTTTGTTCGGAGCCATCTGAGGGCTTGCTACATTAAGAAGTGGAGAATGAAGAAGTCTTATCACTTGGTCTAGAGGACAAGGTTCAGCCTACCACGGGGATCATGAAGAGGATGGTCCAAAAGATAAAAAGACCAAGAAGTCTTATCACTTGGTCTAGAAGTACCGCAATGCTAGTGGGGATGTGCATGCATGGAGTAATTTTGATGGACACTTGTCTGGTAACAAACTCGACAACTCTCCCTCGAGCTTGTAACAATTATGTGAATCATGTTTTCAAGTCGTAGGTAAGAGGGCAACCTTCATTCATGAGCCCCCATAAGGTAAGGTCTGGTACATCAAGCTTAGTGTCGTATGATAAGTGCTTGTGCGATATGAATGTGAAGCATTCTTTTCTTATGTTAAGCATTACCTTTCTTGGGTTTTTACACTAATATGTGTGTTTTTATGTTACTTATATGTAGGTAGGGTTGTGAGGCCGATTATGAAGCAAAGAAGCCAATGTGGATCATAATGCACCGATTTTGGAGGAAATCTTGCTAAGGTTCAAACACGAAGACATAGGTAGGGTGTGAGATGCAAGAGTGTGTGCCAACCTCCTCGTATTTGAGTTAGTACAACCATTTGGAGGGGCACAAGGGCACTCATACTCAAGCATTTTGACTTATGCACATAGAAAAAGATCGCCCCTATTTAAAGCTGATTCAGCCACGATTTCAGCATTCTTTTCTCGATCTTTTCCCCAACTTGAGAGAGGGCTTTGGCTAGGGTTTTGAGAGGTATTGGCTAGGGTTTTGGAGAGGTTCTACAGCTTTGACATCGTCATCTCTTTGGAAGAAAGTTGGTAGGGGAGCTTCCGTCGAGGCGTATCTTATACCGGACAAGGGGATCTTTGGACGACGAGTAGAGGACTTCCCACAAGACCATCGACATGACTATTGAGGGGGTTTTTCTATGGATTCATTAATTTTACATTCTATTTCTTTGATTGTACTTAGCTCCATGGAGAGCTAAACCCCTAGTGGGTACGTGGGTATTTGTGAACCCTAGGATGTATTCATTTCTTTGAATCTCTTTATTATGCCTTCAATTAATTGATGTTTATTGTGAGTTCCAACCTTGAATGCTTGATTGTGTGAGAATACTCCCCTTGAGTGATACTAGGGTTGAGAGTTCTTGTTGGTAACCTTGTGAGTGAGTGACACACCACGAGTGTTAGACAAAGCTACATTGGAGAGGGTTGACAGGGTTAGTCGAGAGGCACAGAAGCGTCCCCTTTCCCCTCCCATGTGTTAGATTCTGCCTCCGTTCCTCGAGTTCATTGCGGCCACAATAGAGTGAATGGTCTAAGGGATAACCTTCCACTTGGGCTTAGTTGCGGGTGCAACGGAGTGAAACACAGAAGTAATCTTAGTGTCTATGGCTTAATTGTGGTTAGGGACATTCCACCTGGACCAAAGGGTTAGGTCTACAATTAGGAAGAGATTTATCACTTGGAATCCCTAGAACTTATTGCAATTCTATGCGAGTGCGAGGTTGAGAGGTTATTCAATTTCTCCTCCGGGACATGTATAGAGTTAGGCATAGTTGACCTTAGATTTGGGACTATATAATTAATGATTTCCACGACTCACTTGCATTGATTAGGAAGCATAATAGAGGGTTCTTGCACTAGAAATGATTGTCCTAGGCGGAGCAATATCCGGGTACCCCATCTTTATCGATTGCCTTACCTTCTCCTTTGCCTGTGCTCTTTTACTTGTTGTTTTTACTTTTCAGAATTGAATCATTGTCACACATATCACTATTCATCTTTTACATAGCTAAGAAGCGAATTAAGTGTTTTTATTCTCTACTCCCTGTGGATACGATACCCGCTCATCAAGGATTATTACTTCGATAAACCAGTGCACTTGCGGGATATACACAAGGGTACCTTGTCAAGTTTTTGGCGCCATTGCCGGGGAACAGGCATTTAGAGATACTTTGCATTTTGTTTTCTTAGCTATTTCACCATACATTCTATTTCGTATCTACTTATTCTATCATCGTTTGGATTTCTTTTTCTTTCTTTTTTGGGTGCAGCTCCAGGTTATGACCCGAGGGAACCCCTCAATATTGATTGAAGGAGATCCCGAGATTGAACGTACACTTAGAAGAAAAAGGAAAGAGCCTGTACAAGAACAGTCTAATCCAGCTGATTTGGAAATGGAAGAATATGAAAATATGGCAGAAGAGAATGAGCAACAGTGAACATTATCCAATTATGCTAGACCTTCAGTGTTGGGGACATAATCGAGTATTGTGCGTCCCCCGATTACAGCTCAGAACTTCGAGCTGAAGTTGGCATTCATCCACATGTTACAGCAATCCGCACAGTTCAATGGCTTGGCCGATGAGGATCCAAACAGTCATATAGAGATTTTTCTTGAGGTATGTGATATGCTGAAGATAAATGGGGTGACGGATGATGCCATCAAGTTGCGAGCCTTCCTATTTTCTCTAAAGGGTAGAGCGAAGCAGTGGCTACACTTATTACCTAGAGCATCAATTACCACATGGGAGGAGATGGTAGAAGCTTTTCTTGCCCGTTGTTTCCCTCCCAGAAAATCCGCGAAGCTTAGGAATGAGATCTCATCCTTTGTTCAGTTGGAATTGGAGTCTTTATTTGAGACATGGGAAAGGTTCAAGGAGCTCCTGAGAAAGTGCCCGCGACACGAATTTCCAGAGTGGATGATTGTTCAGACATTTTATAACGGTTTAAACCCGAGTACAAGGTAACTCTTGGATGCGACAGTAGGAGGTACCTTAGGTAGCAAGATCCCCGATGAGGCCCGTCAGTTAATTGAAGAAATAGGGTTAAACAGCTACCAATGGAATGCTAGGGAGAAGAAAAAGGTGGCCGGTCTCCATGAGATAGATGCCGTAACTTCATTGGCGGCCCAAGTGGAAAATTTGAGTAAGAAGTTAGATCTTCTAACTTCAAATAGAGTAACGGTCGTGACTAATTGCACTGGGTGTGATGGAGGACATGCTCCCTCCGATTGCCTGATCTCTATTGGTGATGTATCTTCGGTGGACAACGTCGATTTTGTAGGTAATGGCATGAGACCTCAAAGAAACCCATATAGCAATACCTACAATCCGGGTTGGAAGAATTATCCCAATTTCTCATGGAGCAATCAGGGTCCACCAAAGGCCATAGGGCCACCGGGTTTCCAACAACAACAACAAGCCCCGCATGTGGAAAACAAAGTCTCAGGTTAGAAAACCCGAATAAATGATTTGGAGAAGGCCTTGACTAGATTTGTGCAATCTGCAAATACAAGGTTTAAATCAGTTGATGCCACACTTCGCAACCACACCACCTCCTTACATAACCTTGAAAATCAGGTGGGATAAATTACGAAGTCTCTATCTGAAAGCACACATGGAAGCTTGCCGAGCAATACAGAGACCAACCCTAGAGAGCAGGTGAAAGCGATCACTTTGAGAAGTGGTCATAAGGTTTAAGGTAGGCTTCTGAGTGAGATGCCAAAAGAACACGCACCCGAGGTTATAGAGGTAGAAGAGATAACAAGGAAAGAGAAGGAGGTGGCACCCCCAACTTTCAAGCCAAGAATCCCTTATCCCTCTAGATTAAAGAATGTCCAAGGGGATTAACAGTACAAGAAGTTCCTGAGTTTGTTCAAGAAACTCCACATCAATATTCCTTTTGTTGAGGCATTGGCCCAAATGCCTAAGTATGCGAAGTTCTTGAAAGACATGTTGACCAACAAGAGGAAGTTGGAGGAGAGTGCTTCGGTGGTTCTAGATGCTTTATGCTCGGCGGTGTTGCAAAGGAACATGCCGAACAAGAAGAAAGACCCGGGAAGGTTCATCATTCCGTGTAGCATTGGGAATATGGGTGAAGAAATGGCATAGGAGGACTCAGGGGCCAGCATCAACGTTATGCCATACACCTTCTTTCAAAAGTTAGGCTTCGGTGAGCCTAGGCCCTCTCGGATGACTTTGCAATTGGCGGACCGAACGGTGAGATATCCGAGGGGTATCATCGAAGATGTACTTGTCAAGGTGGACAAGTATATATTTCCTGTAGACTTTGTGGTGCTAGATGTCGATGAGGATGCAGATGTACACTTGATACTTGGGAGGCCGTTCTTGCGGACTTCCAAGGCATTGATTGACATGGGCAGAGGAGAGCTAACTTTGAGAGTTGGAGATGACAAGCTCACCTACAGCCTTGCTGATGCCATGTGGCATTCTTTTGATTTTGATGACACTTTATATTTTCTAGACACTACTGATGAGATTGTTGATGAATACATGCAGGAAATGTTCAATCCGGACTAGTACGAGGGTTTGTTCGACCAAGAGGAGGATTATGAAGAAGTAATTATGCTTGGTTCGACAGAAGAAGTACCATCTACCCCGGGGATCATGAAGAAGGTGCTCCGGAAAACGAAGAGGGCTAGGAGACGCCACCGGAAATGCTCCAGGCTGTTGGAGACGTACGCGAACCGAAGAAGTTGGATGAACCATTGCTAGGTGGCCCCAAGCCAGATAACACACCCTCTACCTTCAAGAGATTGTGCTCATCATGCTTCCAAGTCATGGGTAAGAGGGCAACATTCATCTATGAGCCCTCGTGAGGTAAGACAAGGTACGTCAAGCTTAGTGACATTAAACAAGCTCTTCTTGGGAGGCAACCCAAGTGTTTCATATTTTTATTAGTCGAATAATGTAGTGTTTTCATGAATAAATTGTTGAGTGATGATGTCTTGATTTTTAAATGCTTGTACTATGATTTTATTTGAGGTTTTGAGTATTCATCATGCATTTTCATGTGGATTTCGCGAAGTTGGGTCGTTTGAGCTTTTTTTCATGTTTTTCACTGGTAAAACTTGCATAATAGAGTAGGCTCTGAGTGTGCAAACATGTTCAGAAATTTTCTGCAAAGCCTGTAGGTTTTTCTAAGGCATCCAAGGAAAATGCATGGACGTGTGGTATTTTCGCACGCCCGTGAATTTGCACTGCGAGCTCATCCAGAGAAGGCAAGGGGTGTGCGGCGGCACCTGTGAACGACCATGGGAATATCGCACGCCCATGGGTAATTTACACACGGGCGTGTGATTTCCTACAGAGTTTGGCAGATTATTCCGAGAGCGCTGACAAGGTCCCCTGGCGTATATCCCGCAAGTGCACGGGTTTGTCAAAGTAATAATCCTGGATGAGCGGGTATCGACTCCACAGGTAGTAGGGAATAAAAACACTTGATTCTCTTCTTAGCTATGTGAAAGATCAATAATGATAAGAGTGACAATGATTCAATTCTCAAAGGTAAAAGCAACAAGTAAGAGAGCACGAGTAAAGGAGGAGGTAAGGCAATCGATAAAGATGGGGTACTCGGATAATGCTCCGCCTAGGATAATTGTTTCAAGTGCAAGAACCCTCTATTATGCTTCCTAATCAATGCAATGGTGAGTCATGGAAATCCTTAATTACATAGTCCGAAATCTAAGGTCAACTATGCCTAACTCTATACATGTCCCCCAGAAGAGATTAGATAACCTCTCAACCTCGCACTCGCATAGAGTTGCAATGAGCTCTATGGATTCCAAGTGATAAATCTCTTCCTAATTATAGACGTAACCCTTTAGTCCTGGTGGAAGGTCCCTAACCACGATTAACCCCTAGATACTAAGATCACCTAAACGCTTCACTCCGTTGCACGCACAACTAAGCCCAGCGGAAGTTCATCCCTTAGACCATTCACTCTATTATGGCCACAAAGAACTCGAGGAACGGAGGTAGAATCTATCACGTTGGAGGGGAAAGGAGACGCTCTTGTACCTCTCGACTCACCCTCTCAACCCTCTCCAACCTAGCATTGTCTAACGCTCGTGGTGTGTCACTCACTCACAAGGTTACTAACGAGAACTCTCAACCCTAGTGTCACTCTAGTGGAAATGTTCATATAATCAAACATTCAAGGTTGGAACTCACAATAAAAATCAATTAATTAAAAGCATAATAAAGATATTCAATGAAACAAATACACACTAGGGTTCACTAATACCCAAGTACCCACTAGGGGTTTAGCTCTCCATGGAGCTAAGTACAATCAAAGAAATAGAATGTAAAAGAAATGAATCCATAGAGAAACCCCATCGATAGTCGTGTCGATGGTCTTGTGGAAAGTCCTCTACTCGTCGTCCAAGGATTCCCTTGTCCAGTATAGGATACGCCTATGGATTCCCTTGTCCGGTATAGGATACGCTGGAATCGGGTGACCACAAGGGCCTATGGATCTTTCACACGCCCATGTGGAATTTCCTCACGGGCGTGGAAAATTTCCACGCGCCCGTGTGGGTTCTCTGAATTCCTGTTTTCTCGGCCGTCTGTGAACAGTGCTCTGCTATAGTATCTGGCCTGAATAGCTTCCCGAATCTATGCTTTCATCGGGGTAATGCAAACGGGCACACGTTCACATCGTGGATCACTTGCTTCTTCAATGATAGACAAGTTGGTGGAGCTCTTGTTCTATGTGCGTAAGTCGGAATGCTCGAGTGGGACTGCCCTTGTGCTCCTCCAAATGGATGTGCCAACTCGAATACGGGGAGGTTGGCACACACTCTACCATCTCATACACGACCTATGTCTTCGCGTTTTAACTTTAGCAAGATTTCCCGCAAAATCGGTGCATTATGATCCAAATTGGCATATTTCGTTCATAATCAGCCTCATAACCCTACCTGCACGAAAGTAATATAAAAACACACATATTAGTGTAAAAACCTGAGAAGAGTAATGCTCAATATAAGGAAAGAATGGTTCGCATTAATATCACACAAGCACTTATCAAGCGCACAGAGGCGTGAACGCGCCCTATGGGCGACCTTGTGAACTTCGCACGGGTGTGGATAATCTTTGCACCCCCGTGCGCATCTCTGTGGAGGAGCTCACTCCATCCCGAGAAGGCACAGGGGCGTGCTCTTACCACTGTGAATTGGACGTGTCAATGTCCACGCCCGTGCGTCATTTCCGCACGGGCGTGCGGAACACTTAGGAATTTTCTTGGATGTCTAGAGAAGCCACAGGGGCGTGCGGTTGCCCCTGTGGGTTGGGCGCACGGGCGTGTGTATTTTCGACACGCCCGTACGAGAGCGTTCAGAGTCGAAAGGGTGTTTTCTTGAGAGTGCCCAGGGGCGTGCACCTATCCCTGTGAAGGTTTTCTATCGAGACACACGGGCGTGAATAATTTCTGCACGCCTGTGGGATTGCGCAAAATTCTAAGAGACACAAATTTTTCATTAAAAATCCTTGTGATTTCTCTTCCTCTTCCTCTTCAACCACCTGAAAACCGCTCTTGATTAATTTCCCGGCCGTTAATCGTTGTGTTACAGGAATTTCAAGCAAAATTTTCGTACCTATCTTTTTCTTTTTTTTCGGTGAATCTTTAATCCCTCTTCAATTTGCCATTTCTTGTTTTAGTAAATTAAATGACATGAGTTGCATTAAATTTTGATTTAAAAGGGTCTGTGCATGTTTAAAGAGCATTTTAACACGATTTTAAATTGTATTTTTTTGAAAATAGAAATGCTATCGTGCGGTTTTTCACGGCCTGCAGATCCACCCGAGCGTGGATAATTTCCACAAGCCCGTGTGGAATTCTCCAGTATTCTATGACTGGGCCTCATTGATCATCTCTTCACTATTGCTTGCAGGCATAGCACCGAGCAAGAAGGCAAGCGCCCTAGGGAATCTTCACCCGAGTTGGCACACATTGTATTTTCGGATCCCGAGCATCAAGCTCGCTTCGCGGACCTTAGTGTGTTAAACGAGGTCCAGCGGAGTGATGAGTTTGTTAGAGAGCTGGAGTCACTGATGGCTGTAGGAGGGTGACAGAGGCTGCTGTCTATAGGAGAGCCAGTTTTCCGACCGCTGACTTTGGAGGTGCTGGCGTCTTTTGAGTTTGCGGTGACATATAGTTTAGAGTGTTTGGTTGTTAATTCGCCATGAGCATTTCTGAGTTTTCTGTTTGCATGGGTTTGTATGACGAGGCATATATAGAAACTGAGGAGTATGGACATCTACCGACAGATTACACGGGCACCTTGACCCCACAGTAAGCCTATCAAGTATTGTGTGGACCGGGGCAGCATGAACCACATGTGTCCAAAGCCACATGCTTTTCGAGGCTGAGGTACAAGAATTTGTTTGCTGTCCTTAGCAGGTCTGTGGATGGTTGTGGCAACAACACTAGTGTTTTCTCACGGCAAGGACTACTTAATTTATATTCCATGGTGAGGTCTGTGCCCATTCATCTGGGGCACATTGTGGCAGAGTATATGCGATACCAAGGCCAGAGTGGGAGAGTATGAGTATTATTTGCTGCTCCTTACATTACTAGACTCATTCTGGGGATGGGGTCCGGAGCTGCTATATGGCATGCCAATCAGATAGTTCTTCCTTCTCCACTTGGACTCGATACGCTCAGGTTCATGGGAGTGGTATGCAGATATGGACTTGGAGTTTACATTTTGGCCTCACCCACCACTGAGAGCACCGAGGGTGGAGGGGATGCAGCGGGAGATTCTGCCCCGGTGGTGGCCGAGACCCAGGACAGGCAGGTACCCTTTCAGGAGTCTATGATCGTATTGAGAGGCTCGAGAGCACCATGGGCATATTACGGGCTTAGATCATCGATCTGCGGGCGATACAGTCAGCCCAGTATACCGATCTTATGTCCTGTTTCGATTTCCTATGACAGCTATTGCGATGTAGACCCTCAGCTCCTCCAACATCTTCCTCATCACCTATACCAGCACCGGTGGAAACACCATGTACTTCCTGACCACCAGCTGCAGCAGATGACCCAGAGTGCGACACCGATATTTGATTTTATTTCCATTTCTTTACTTTTATGCACTTTATTTTCGACTTGTTCACTCAGAAAGGACTCTCCTTCTGAGTTTATTTTCATTTTCCATCTCGAGTCGTATTCATTGTTCTATCTTTTATATACTCGAGTTATTTTGTTTTTATTGAGCTTTACTGAACCCCCTCATGTATACGTGTAGATGGTCTTGTCATCTTGGGAATTGAGACTTTGTCATGGGCACGGCCAAAGTGCTTCGGCACTTGGCCGTATGAGCTTCACAACCCGTTGGAACACTACTCCCATGAAATTAGCTTCATCAAACGCAACACTAGGAGTCAGGGGAGTATTGTTTTGATTGCTTCTCCCACATATATTCTTGATTTATATACATCATGAGTGAGCTTGCATGTGTACATTGGGGACAATGTACAAATTAAGTGTGGGGTGGAGTTTCATAGTGCACACATCTTTTCTATTGTTCTTGATTGATATACATGCTCACATAGGCAATGGCGGTTCACCTTAGTTGCATTGATTGCATTCTTGAGTTTAGAAGAATTTTCAACATTGAATGTCTTCATGCTCTAGTTTTATTTGAATTTCTAGGAATTTTTGCCCGATTTACATTCGATGCACTACTCACTCTTTAAACTCTTTTGGAAACTCATGTTCGATGTTAAAGGGACTAGTTATAGTTGTTTCTTGTGTTAAATTCTGAAAAAAAAAAGAATGAAAATGAAAAGAAGGAACAAAATAGCTTTCTTGTTTATTTTGCATTTTGGGTGGAAAGAGTTACCACCTATGAAGTATGAAGCTACTCTCATAAGTCGGATATTAGTTATGCCCTAATGAGAGAAAGGGCTATCTCATAGGATGAGTGAAAGCTACCACTCCGGTAGAAAGAGCTACCACCTCGAAAGTGTGAAAGCCACCTTAGCGGCCGCTTGGGAAAGGGCTACCTTAGAGAATGTGTGAAGCTACTACCATCTTTGAAATTGGTGTCGCTTTCTTGTTGTAGATAAATAAGTCCCTTGTACTTAGAGTTTTGAGGAGTATACTTTGGGTTGACTTGAGTAAGTCCACACACTTTCACAATTTCGGGTTTGTTGTCCTTTTTATTCAAGTTTTTAGCTAGAGCTTCGATTTTTTATGTTTAGTGTGGAAATTTCCATTACTTGTAGAATACTCTCTTTGTATACTTTGGTGAACCTAAGGCCAAGCACTTCCAATATTTCATTCATCTATGCACAGAATGTTTAATTTTTTCTTAAGGACAAGCAAAAGCTTAAGTGTGTGGGAGTTTGATAAGTGCTTGTGCGATATGAATGCGAAGCATTCTTTCCTTATGTTAAGCATTACCTTTCTCGGGTTTTTACACTAATATGTGTGTTTTTATGTTATTTTTATGCAGGTAGGGTTGTGAGGCAATTATGAAGCAAAGAAGCCAATGTGGATCATAATGCACCAATTTTGGAGGAAATCTTGCTACGGTTCAAACGCGAAGACATAGGTCGGGTGTGAGATGCAAGAGTGTGTGCCAACCTCCTCGTATTTGGGTTAGTACAACCATTTTGAGGGGCACAAGGGCAGTCATATTCAAGCATTTCAACTTATGCACATAGAATAAGATCTCCAACAACTTATCCGTCATTGAAGAAGCAAAACGATCCACGACGTGAACGTGTGCCGTTTGTGTTACCTCGATGAAAGTATGGATTTGGGAAGTATAGAGAACGTGTGTAGCACTGTTCACAGCCGGCCGAGAAAACTGCAGTATAGAGAATCCACATGGGCTTGAAGAATTTCCACACGCCGTGTGAAAAATCCATAGGGACGTGTGGAATTTCCACACGCCGTGTGTAAAATCCACAAGGGCGTGTGGATCCCCGATTCCAGCCCTATTTAAAGCCGATTCAGCCCCGATTTCATCATTCTTTTCTCGATCTTTTCCCCAACTTGAGAGAGGGCTTCGGTTAGTAACAAGGTCCCCTTGCATATATCCCGCAAGTGCACAGGTTTGTCGAAGTAATAATTCCGGGTGAGCGGGTATCGAATCCACAAGTAGTAGGGAATAAAAACACTTAGTTCGCTTCTTAGATATGTGAAAGATCAGTAGTGATAATTGTGACAATGATTCAATTCTCAAAAGTAAAAGCAACAAGTAAGAGAGCACGAGTAAAGGAGGAGGTAAGGCAATCGATAAAGATGGGGTACTCGGATACATAGTCCCAAATCAATGCAATGGTGAGTCGTAGAAATCCTTAATTACATAATCCCAAATCTATGGTGAACTATGCCTAACTCTATACATGTCCCGGAGGAGAGATTAGATAACCACTAAACCTCGCACTCGCATTGAGTTACAATGAGCTCTACGGATTCCAAGTGATAAATCTCTTGCTAATTATAGACCTAACCCTTTGGTCCGTGTGGAAAATCCCTAACCACGATTAAGCCCTAGATACTAAGATCACCTCAACGCTTCACTCCGTTGCACGCGCAACTAAGCCTCAGCGGAAGATCATCCCTTAGACCATTCATTCTATTATGGCCACCAAGAACTCGAGTAACGGAGGTAGAATCTATCACGTCGGAGGGGAAAGGGGACGCTCATGTACCTCTCGACTCACCCTCTCAACCCTCTCCAACCTAGCTTTGTCTAACGCTCGTGGTGTGTCACTCACTCACAAGGTTACCAACGGGAACTCTCAACCCTAGTGTCACTCTAGGGGAAATGTTCATACAATCAAGCATTCAAGGTTGGAACTCACAATAAACATCAATTAATTGAAAGCATAATAAAGAGATTCAATGAAACAAATACATCCTAGGGTTCACAAATACCCAAGTACCCACTAGGGGTTTAGCTCTCTATGGAGCTAAGTACAATCAAAGAAATAGAATGTAAAAGCAATGAATCCATAGAGAAACCCTCTCGATGGTCGTGTCGATGGTCTTGTGGAGAGTCCTCTACTCGTCGTCCAAGGATTCCCTCGTCCGGTATAGGATACGCCTTGATGGAAGCTCCCCTACCAACCTTCTTCCTAAGGAATGACGATGTCAGAGCCGTAGAACCTCTCCAAAACCCTAGCCAATACCCCTCAAAACCCTAGCCGAAGCCCTCTCTCAAGTTGGGAAAAAATTGGAGAAAAGAATACTGAAATCAAGGCTGAATCGGCTTTAAATAGGGCTGGAATCAGGCGACCACATGGGCCTGTGGATTTCTCACACGCCTCTGTGGAATTTCCACACGGGCGTGTATAATGTCCACATGCCCGTGTGGATTCTCTGAATTCCTATTTTCTTAGCCATCTGTGAAAGTGCTGCTACAGTCTTACTACAGTGTTCTGCTACAGTATCCGACCTGAATAGCTTCCCGAATCCATACTTTCATTGGGGTAACACATACGGGCACACGTTCACGTCGTGGATCACTTGCTTCTTCAATGATAGACAAGTTGGTGGAGCTCTTGTTCTATGTGCATACGTCGGAATGCTCGAGTGTGACTGCCCTTGTGCCCCTCCAAATGGATGTGCCAATTAGAATACGAGGAGGTTGGCACACACTCTACCATCTCACGCACGACCTATGTCTTCGCGTTTGAACCTGAGCTAGATTTTCTCCAAAATTGGTGCATTGTGATCCACATTGGCTTCTTTCCTTCATAATCGGCCTCACAACCCTACCTGCATGAAAGTAACATAAAAACACACATATTAGTGTAAAAAACCGAGAAAAGTAATGCTCAACATAAGGAATGAACGCTTCGCATTCATATCACACAAGCACTTATCAGCTAGGGTTTTGAGAGGTATTGGCTAGGGTTTTGGAGAGGTTCTACGCCTCCGACATCGTCATCTCTTTGGAAGAAGGTTGGTAGGGGAGCTTCCATCAAGGCGTATCCTATACCGGAGAAGGGAATCTTTGGACGACGAATAGAGGACTTCCCACAAGACCATAGACATGACTATAGAGGGGTTTTTCTATGGATTCATTGCCTTTACATTCTATTTCTTTGATTGTACTTAGCTCCATGGAGAGCTAAACACCTAGTGGGTATGTGGGTATTTGTGAACCCTAGGATGTATTCATTTCTTTGAATCTCTTTATTATGCCTTCAATTAATTGATGTTTATTGTGAGTTCCAACCTTGAATGCTTGATTGTGTGAATACTCCCCTAGAGTGACACTAGGGTTGAGAGTTCTTGTTGGTAACCTTGTGAGTGAGTGACACACCACGAGTGTTAGACAATGGTAGGTTGGAGAGGGTTGAGAGGTGAGTCGAGAGGTACAGGAGCGTCCCATTTCCCCTCCGATGTGTTAGATTCTACCTCCATTCCTCGAGTTTTTTGCGGACACAATAGAGTGAATGGTCTAAGGGATGACCTTCCGCTGGGGCTTAGTTGCGGGTGCAACGGAGTGAAGCACAGAAGTAATCTTAGTATCTAGGGCTTAATTGTGGTTAGGGATCTTCCACCTGGACCAAAGGGTTATGTATACAATTAGGAAGAGATTTGTCACTTGGAATCGCTAGAACTTATTGCAATTCTATGCGAGTGCGAGATTGAGAGGTTATTCAATCTCTCCTCCGGGGCATGTATAGAGTTAGGCATAGTTGATCTTAGATTTAGGACTATGTAATTAAGGATTTCCACGACTCACTTGCATTGATTAGAAAGCATAATAGTGGGTTCTTGCACTTAAAATGATTTTCCTAGGCGGAGCAATATCCGGGTACCCCATCTTTATCGATTACCTTACCTTCTCCTTTACCTGTGCTCTCTTACTTATTGTTTTTACTTTTGAGAATTGAATCATTGTCACACATATCACTATTCATCTTTCATATAGCAAAGAAGCGAATTAAGTGTTCTTATTCCCTACTCCCTGTGGATACGATACCCGCTCATCCGGTATTATTACTTTCGACATACCAGTGCACTTGCGGGATATACGCAAGGGGACCTTGTGACCATAAAACAAGCGCTTATTAGGAGGCAACCCAAGTCTTTACTATTTTCCTAGGTTTTAGTAGTTTGATTTATACATGTTATTGTTGTGTTTTTCTCATGGGTTATTGATGCTTTTGTGTGCTTAATTATGATTGGTGAAGTTTCTTAGTTATTTGAGCGTGTTTTCCATGATTCTCTTGTCAGTTTTTCATATTTTATGCAGGCTCTATGTATGTATGAGTGTGCACAAAATTTCTATAGAGTCTATAATTTTTTTTCTATGTCATCTAGAGAAGACACACGGCCATGTGGAATTTCAACACGGCCGTGTGTTTCCACTTGAGCTATCCCGAGAGGATACAGGGGCGTGTGTCTACCCCTGGGAATGGCCTTGTGACGGTCACACGCCCATGGGTAATTTCAAGATGGGCGTGGGTTTCTTTGTAGAGTTCTTAAACTCTATCCTAAGAAGACATAAGGGCATATGCATGCTCCTGTGGATGACCATGTTAATGAACTACACACGGACGTGGGTAATTTTTACACACCCGTCTGAAACCACACAGAGACTTCTCCTCCATCCCGAGAGCACACAGGGGCGTGTGAGTGCCCCTGTAAGTACCCCTATGTGTATCTATACGCCTGTGTGGAATTTCCACAGGGGCGTGTGGAACACTTAGCCAAATGTTTTAGTATACAGAGAAGACACAGGGGCATGTGGGTGCCCCTGTGTGTGGGGCACACAAGTGTGGGTAATTTCCACACTCCCATGTGGATGCATTTAGAGACCACTTGAGCTATACCGAGAGCACACAAGAGCATCTGTCTACCCCTGTGATGCTCCCCCAGTGGAGACACACGAGTGTGGGTAATTTTCACACACCGTGTGGATATGCAGAACTCAAATGGACGTGGTTTTTCTTTATAATCTACTCATGCCTTTTCATTTTTGAACATCTGCACACCCAAAGAATTTATCCATTCACTCTAACGACCACACGTGGTCTATTTAAAGGGTTTTTAGTTGAGTTTGCCGGTAGTATTCAAGGGGTTTTCACTACCATTTCATCGGTAAGCCCTTATCCACTTTTTCTCCGCCAATCTTGATTTAATTTGCTTGAATTGGTATATATTACTTTAATTTCATGTTAAAATGGTTGGTGCATGTTTCTAGAGTGATTTTAAAAGGAATTCACAATCTATTTTTGGATTTTTGCATAGTAGTTGTGAGGTTTTCACGCCCCATGGAACCACATGGGGTGTGGAAATTCTTGCAGATATGGCTCCCGAAACAAAGAAAGCAGCCAAAAAGCGTCCACGTGAGTCTTATCCCAAGCCAGAACAGGTAGAGTTTACGATTCCTGAGCACCAGGCTTGATTTACGAGATTGTACAAGCTCAAGTTCAGTCAGACTTGATTCCCAGACTTGAGTGAGCTTAGAGAGATATTGTTAGGGGATGACATGGCTGATGATGTAAAGGAGCTCATCTCAGGCGGTAGCTGGTGGAGATTATTGTTTATACGAGAGCCAGCGATTCGTATGCTTACTTTAGAGGTGCTCTCATCATTTGAGTTTGATCGCTCATATAATTGTTTCTCGAACATCAATACCATATAGTTCAAAGCCTTTAGGCAACACTACAACATGAGTGTCAGCCTGTTCTCGATCTAGCTTAGTCTATATGATGAAGCCTTTATTGATACAGACGAGTATACGCAGCTACCGACCGATTATCCTGACAGTTTGACTCCACAGGGAGCTTATCAGGCATTATGTTGACATCGACATTATGAGCCAGGAGTGTCCAAGGCCACCTGCCTTTCTCGGCCAGCATATAGATACATGCACACTGTCCTCAGCCGATCGGTGAACAAGTGTGGCGATAACACAGGAGTATTATGCAGAGAGGAGTTATTATACTTGTACTCCATGATGCAGAGCGAGCCGATTCACCTTGTGCACATCCTGGTCAAGTGCTTGCGCCAAGAGAGCTAGTATGCAAGAGTTGGAGTTCTCTTCTCGGGCCCACACATTACCAAACTGATCATGGTGATGGGTCTCTTAGATGCCATTAGAGGGGCCGAGAATATCATTGTACCGTCTCTTCTCGGCTTGGAGACCATGAGATTGATGGGGATGATTCGAAAATATAGAGACAGAGTATATGTGATGATTATACACCTACCAGAGAAAGCCGAGGGTGAGGGAGATGCTGCAGAGGGGTCTCAGCCTGCGTTTGAGCCACAGCCTGAGTAGATGGAGACTGAGGCACCACGTGTAACACACAAGCAACCTCTAGTGTGTATGCTTTCTCCATCTCGAGCATGTGCATTTTTAGAGGCTTGAGAGTGAGGTAGGGCTGCTACAGACTGAGACTGCTGAGGTTCACATTACATAGGCTACGAACCACACAGAAGTGATGGCGGGTCTTCACATCTTACATCTGATTCTTGAGTGAGACGTGACCTCTTCCTTAGTGATGCGATCCAAAGCTCTACTGACTCCTCAGATATCATCAGCACCATCATCACCAGTTGATCCACCAGCATCATCATCTTCACAAGCAGCAGCAGCCGAGATAACACCAGACACAGACGCTTGATGTGTCTTTATTTTTATTTGTCTTTTTGTTTTCATATTTCTTTTTTGCATCTTATTTGCACTTGTACTACTCAAAAAGGATCCTCCTTCTGTGTTTATCTTTTGTTTTTAGTTGTCTTAAGTTGCATTTCATTTTCATATCTTTATATACTCGATTTTATTTTGTTTTTGTTGAGCGTCACTGAACCTCTTGTGTATATGTCCAAATGGTCTTGTGAGCCTAGAATTTGAGGAATAGTCATGGGCACGGTCAATGTGACATTCACATGGCCATGTGTGGTCCATGATAAGTGCTTGAGTAGTCATATTTTTATATATGTTTTACATGCATTGAGCATCATTTTTACCATGGTTTATGTCTCATATTGTGTATTTGGTGTTCTACTGTGCAAATAGGTTATGAATGCCTTAAAGAGTAAAAAGGAAGCAAAGATAGGCTATAAAGACACAATGTTGGGAGTTCTTGTGCATTTCAAAGACCAAGACACGAGAGGAGTTCACTAACGTGGAGATTGTGCCAACTTCCTAGCAAATTCCAGTTAATTCACTAGTTGGAAGGGCACAAAGGTAGTCACATCTTCATGTTCCTTCTCTTTGTGAAGATTGCAAGACCTTTCAAAGATGCATTGATGAAGAAAAGTCTTATAGACTACCACATGGACGTGTGCCTGGCCATGTGGCCTCAAGAGAAAAGTATTTGGACCACGTTCATGAAGAGCACTGTAGCAGAACACTGCAACATTTTACTGTAACAGTTGGAGTAATAGTCCTAGGTGGAACAATGTCCTGGTTCCCCACTTTCTATTCATTGCCTCTCCTATCATTTTATTGTGTTTCTCTTTCTTGTTTTCTTTATTTCTACTCATATTGATATTGTTCACACTACTTTTAAATCATCTTCACCATAGTTAAATAACAATTTTAGTATTTCTGATCACTATTCCCTCTGTATTCAACTACCGACTCACCAGTGTATTTATTACTTTGACAACCTGTGCACTTGCAGTATACAGTAAGCGGGTGTTTTAGAGGTACAAGGAGATGCTGAGGAAATGCCTATAACATGGAATAGTGGAATCGATGCAAATCGAAATCTTTTTCAATGGGCTACACTATTATACTAAGATGATGCTTGATGTAGCCTCAGGTGGGTCCCCATACAGCAAACAACCAAGTGTCTCTTATAGTTTGATCGAGGAAATGGCAAGCAATGCCTATTAGTGGAGTTCTGAAAGGAACAAACCGGTAAAGGCCGCCATTTTTACTCTAGCAGCATAGGTTGACGCTATCACAAAGAGGTTCGATAATATGCAGTCACTCTCTCAAGCTTCAAGACCTCCTTGTAATAGTTGGGGGTTGATTGAGATCCACATGTGCATGGGTCCTAAGAGCTACTATTACTTACCCCTAGACGCCACTATCTAGTCTAACAAAAGCAAGTTTGAAAGAAACTAAGAAAACTAACAAAAGATAATTTATAAACAATCGGACTAAGGCACACCATTTAAACACATTATGGAAGCAATTCATAATAGCACCTAGGCCTCTAAAACGCCATTTTCAAAGTCGTTTTCCATCTCTTTTGCATTGTCGAGATCATCTGGGTATCCTAAAGACCTGTAATATGAATAAGACCAATTATCCCACACAAATGGCAACAAATCATCAATCTATACATAAATAGTACAAGAATAATACATATAAAGTAAACACATTTAGGCATTTTTCAGGGGTCTCACATTTATCCTAGTGGTTCTTCCTTTTCTCATATGGGTACAATGCAAGTTGAGCAAGTTGGCTTTGTTAGGCAAAATAGGCGCTATCAGAACAACCCCTATAATGGCACATACAATGCTGGTTGGAGGAATCACCCGAACTTTTCCTGGAGTCAACCCGGACAGGGCCAAGTATCACAATAGCTTAGGCCTCCTCAACAGACTGTTCAACAAACTCTTTCTCCACCGAGACCTTCTAATGATCTCACAGTTTTGCTGACTGGTTATATCAAGGACAATTGATAAGTGCTTGTGTGATATGAATGCGAAGCATTCTTTCCTTATGTTGAGCATTACTTTTCTCGGGTTTTTACATTAATATGTGTGTTTTTATGTTACTTTTATGCAGGTAGTGTTGTGAAACCAATTATGAAGGAAAGAAGCCAATGTGGATCACAATGCACCGATTTTGGAAGAAATCTTGCTAAGGTTCAAACGTGAAGATATAAGTCGGGTGCGAGATGCTAGAGTGTGTGCCAACCTCCCCTTATTTGAGTTTGCACTACCATTTGGAGGGGCACAAGGGTAGTCACACTCAAGCATTCTGACTTATGCACATAGAAGAAGATCTCCATCAACTTATCTGTCATTGAAGAAGCAAAGCGATCCATGGCATAAACGTGTACCCGTTTATGTTACCTCAATGAAAAATGGATTCAGGAGTATTTTTTGGGCAGAGTACTGTAGAAGGTACTGCAGCAAATCTATGTAGCAGTTACTGTTCACAACCGGCCAAAAATGATAGTTTCAGAGAATCCACACGGGCGTGTGGAAATTATCCCCAACTTGTATTTTAAAGCCGAATCAGCCCCGATTTTGGTATTCTTTTCTCCATCTTTTCCCCAACTTGTGAGAGGGCTTCGGCTAGGGTTTCGAGGGGTATTGGCCAAGGTTTTGGAGAGGTTCTACAGCTCCGACATTGTCATTCCATATGAAGAAGGTTGTTAGGGGAGCTTCCGTCGAGGCGTATCCTATACCGGATGAGGGAATCCTTGGACGACGAGTAGAGGACTATCCGCAAGACCATCGACACGACCATCGAGGGGGTTTCTTTATGGATTCATTGCTTTTACATTCTATTTCTTTGATTGTACTTAGCTCCATGGAGAGCTAAAGCCCTAGTGGGTACTCGGGTATTTGTGAACCCTAGGATGTATTCAATTCTTTGAATCTCTTTATTATGCTTTCAATAAATTGATGTTTATTGTGAGTTCCAACCTTGAATGCTTTATTGTATGAACATTTCCCCTAGAGTGACACTAGGGTTGAGAGTTCTTGTTGGTAACCTTGTGAGTGAGTGACACACCATGAGCGTTAGACAAAGCTAGGTTGGAGAGGGTTGAGAGGGTGAGTCAAGAGGTACAGGAGCGTCCCCTTTCCCATCTGACGTGATAGATTCTATCTCCGTTCCTCGAGTTCTTTGCGGTCATAACAGAGTGAATAGTCTAAGGGATGAACTTCCGCTGGGGCTTAGTTGCGCGTGCAACGGAGTGAAGCGTTGAGGTGATCTTAGTATCTAGGGCTCAATTGTGGTTAGGGACCTTCCACCTGGACCATGTCTATAATTAGGAAGAGATTTATCACTTGGAATCACTAGAGCTCATTGCAACTCTATGCGAGTGCAAGGTGTTGAGATTGTTCGATTTCTCCTCCGGGACATGTATAGAGTTAGGCATAGTTGACCTTAGATTTGGGACTATGTAATTAAGGATTTCCATGACTCACCGTTGCATTGATTAGGAAGCATAATAGAGGATTCTTGCACTTGAAACAATTATCCTAGGCGGAGCATTATCCGGGTACCCCATCTTTATCGATTGTCTTATTCCCTTCTTTACTTTTGCTCTCTTAGTTGTTGCTTTTATTTTGGAGAATTGAATCATTGTCACACTCATCATTATTAATCTTTCACATAGCTAAGAAGCAGATTAAGTATTTTTTATTCCCAACTCCCTGTGGATTCAATACCTGCTCACCGGGGATTATTACTTCAACAAACCCGTGCACTTGCGGGATATACGCAAGGGGACCTTGTCAACAATAAAATCTGTCTCTCAAGATATGAAGAAATGATAAGAAACACCAATGCCATAATGAGGAATCTAGAACATTATATGGCCCAAATGTAGAAAATAATTAAGGAGAGACTCCCGGGTTCTCTTCCTAGTAACACGGTAGTATTCCCCAAGGAATCTTTAAAGGCTGTAACCCTGAGAAGTGGGAAGCAACTTTCGAGCCCTATTTTGAGAGATCCAATGCTGAACCTATTAAACCTCAACCAGAAGCTAGACAGTCCTGGATTATTAATTTGGACACCACAGTTGACATCGAGAAGAAAGGATAGAAAAAGGGACGAATTGAGTTACCCAAGTACCAACCCAAACTCCGTAACCATTCAAATACGAGGAAGGACCTACAAGAAGAGCAGTACAAGAAGTTTTTTCATGTGTTCAAGACCTTGCACATAAATGTTCTATTTGTTGACACTCTTGCTTAAGAGTCAAGGTAAGTAAAATTCCTGAAGGAGCTTGACACATCCGAATATGCATGTAAACCGCAAGTATACGGGTGTCGAAGTAATTAAATACCCAGTGAGTCGGGTAGTCGAGTCCACAGGGAACAAGGCTACTAGCACTAACTTCTTCTCTGCTTTCTAGCCTAATGATAAATGGAAAGGTGTGGTGATCTAATGTGCGAAGAAATGAATACCGGAGACGAATATGCAAGTGTGAAATGCAGAGAGATCTCAATCAGTAAAAGTGGGGTATTCGGGCAATTCTCCCCATAGGATTCGGGTATTAGGTACCGAATGAGCAAAGTGTTTCTATGAAGAGTAAGTTAAGTCGTGGAAATCCAAAAATAATTAGATCCGGACTCCCGATCACCGATACTAGTCCCCTACGAGGTCCCGGTGGAGAAATCGCTCAATCTCAACACCTCACACCACATATGACCGCAAAGCATTCTAGTGAATCCAAGAGGTGTATTCGATTCCTTAAGATTGATCCAACCCTAATTCCTGGCGAAGGATCCTAACCCCCTTCAAGGTCCCGGCGGAGAAATTTCTCAATCTCACGCCTCACACCAAATATGGTTGCATAGAGCTTAGGGAAAGGAGATAGAATACACCAATGGAGGGGAAAGCGGATGCTCTCTATCTCATAACTCACCCTCTCAACCCTCTTCAATCTTGAGGTTCTAACCCTATTGGAGACCTCTCTCTCACTAAGGTAACAAATCATGCAAACCAAATAACCAAAAGATCAATAAGGCAAGCAAGCATTAGACAATCAAGATTAAAACATAATCAAACTCGGATTAAATAGAAACACTAAGAAAATCCACAAAAGATGAGAATCCTAGGGTTCACAAGCCCAAATACCCTCTAGGATTTTAGCTCTCCATGGAGCAACATACAAAACACACCATCAATGAATCAAAGTATATTAAAACTATAGAAATAAACCCCCTTATATATGAACTGATGGCCTTGATGGAGAGCTTCGACATCTTGAAGGACCCACTCCGAAGCTAGGTTCACCGGTGGCTTCCTTGATGCTATGACGGAGGAGGAATCGATCAAAGTTGGTGACAAAGCGCCTCGAAAGCCGCAAAGACCTCCTCTCCAAACCCTAGCCATCTCACCCTCAAGAACTGTACAAAAGATAAGAAAGAATAGGGCAAAATGGCTATTTAAAGGCCTTAAACCGCATCTGTCACGTGCCCCGACGCGCCCATGTGGATTTTCCACACGCCCGCGTGGGATGCAGGAATTTCCACGCGGGCACGTGAACAATAATTTTTCTACAGGACTGCTGCATTAAAATTGTTGCATTGCTTTGCTACAGTACTTTTCACAAAATGCGGTCCAAACACTCTTCTCTTGAGGCCACATGTCCGGGCACACGTTTATGTGGTAGGCTATAAAACTTCTCTTCATCGACGCATCTTTGAGAGGTCTTGCAATCTTCACAAAGAGAAGGAACATGAAGATGTGGCTGCCTTTGTGCCCTTCCAACTAGTGAATTTACTTGAATCTTCTTGGAAGTTGGCACACATCTCCACGTTTATGAACTCCTCTCATGTCTTGGTCATTGAATTGAACAAGAACTCCCAACATTGTGTCTTTATAGCCTATCTAGAGGGTCTTTCGCCTAGACCAAAAGGTTAGATCTATATTAGGGAATAGGGTTTATCAGTTGGAATCCCTAGAGCTTCGAGCAACTCTACATAGTTTGAGGTGTCGAGAGTATCCCTCTCCACCGGGCATAGTATAAGGATTAGTCACGGTTGACCTTAGGTTTGGGAGATGAGGCAGAGGGTTCGTAGCTTGCTTTCAAGCCCATAATAATTTTGAGAGGCTCAAGACTGCTATGGGAGTGTCGTTGGCGGATTTAGCTGAGGTTCGCGCTACATAGGCATTAAACCACAAATAGGTGTTGGCGCATCTTGACATTCTACAGTAGATACTAGAGCGAGATACGACTTCTTCCTTTATTATAAGACCCCGCACTCCTCTGACATCTTTAGCACCTTTATCACCACGACCAGTAGCACCAGTATCATCATCAGCAACACCAACAGTAGAGATAATGCTTGACATCGATGCTTGAGGTGTCTTTATCTTTCTATGTTTTTAAGTTTTCGCATTTTATTTCTGCATTTTTTTTTTTGAATTTTTTCACTGAGAAAGGATCTTCCTTCTGAGTTTATCTTTTCTATTAAGTTGTCTCGAGTTGTGTTTTATTTTCATATCTTTAAAGACTCGATTTTATTGGGTTTTTATTGAGTTTCACTGAGCTGCCGTGCAGATGGCTTTATGAGTTTTGGAATAAGGAATAGTCATTGATATGGTCATGTTGCTTTTCACATGGCCGTGTGTGCTCCACAACCTATTGGAACACAACTCTCAATGAAATTAGCTCCATCAAACATATCATTAGGAGTTCAGGGGAGTATTGTTTCAGTTTCCCATCTCCACACACATGTTTTGATTGTTATATTTCTTTGTTGTGCGTGCATGCGTACATTAAGGGCAACATACATCTTAAGTATGTGGGGAGTTCACATTACATGCGTTCTATACTTATGCTTTCATTTTTCATGCTCATGTAGCCAATAGCGGTTCACCTTAGTTGCAATGGTTATATTCTTAAATTTAGGAGAATTTTTAACATTGAATGTTATCATGCTCTAGTTTTACTTGAATTTTTTGTAGGAATTTATGTCCGATTGACACTTGTTGCACTACTCATTCATTAAACTTTGTAGAAACTTGAGTTTGATTTTTAAGGGACTGTTTAACATGTTTCTTGTGTTAATTTCTTTGAAAAATGGATGAATGAATGAAAAAGAAAAGAAAAAAAATATGTGTTTGTTTGTTTGTGCATTGGGGGTGGAAAGAGCTACCACCTACGAAGTATGAGCTACTCTGATAAATCAGATACTAGTTATGCCCTAATGAGAGAAAGAGATATCTCATGGGATGAGTGAAATCTCCTACAGTGGTAGAAAGAGCTACCACCTCGCAAGTATGAAAGCCACCTTGGCAGCAGCTTGGGAAAGGGCTACCTTAGAGGATGTGTGAAGCTACTACCTTATCTTTTCTTTTTGTACATAAATAAGTCCCTCTCAATTATAGCTTTGAAGAGTATACATTGTGTTGACTTGAGTGATTTTACACACACTTATAGGATATCTGGTTGTTGCCTTTTCAATTCAAGTTTTTAGCTAGATTATGGATTTCTCTTATTCGGTGTCGGAATTTTTCCTTACTTATAAAATATTTCTTTTGCATGCTTTTGGTGAACCTAAGGCCAAGCACTTTCCATTTTCCTTCTTAGATGTATTAATGTCTTATTTTTACTTGAGGACATGCAAAAGCTTAAGTGAGGGAAAGTTTGTTAAGTGTGTGTGTATAAGTAATACGAAGTATGCTTTTATATATTCAGCATCACTTTTATCAGATTTTATCTCTTATACATTTGTATTTGTGTTCTTTTATGCATGTAGGGTTGTGGAGACAAAGTTGGATGAAAGAAATCAAAAGTAGATCATCGACGTGATTGTGGTGAAGTTCTTGTATCGAACAAATTTGAAATGATATGTGTTTGTGTACTAGTAATACGAAGTATTCTTTTCTTACATTGAGCATTACTTTTCTCAGATTTTATCTCTTATATATGTGTATTTGTGTTCTTTTGCTCATGAAAGGTTATGGAGACAATTATGGAAGAAAGAAACCAAAGTAGATTGTGGATGCACTTTATTGATGAAATCTTGGAGTGAATAAACGTGAAGACACAAGTTGTGCTCAAAGACATGCGAGTGTGTGCTAAACTCCGTTGTGCTTGAGTAAACATGCAAATTGCAGGGGCACAAAAGCAGTCACACTCATGTGTTCTGACTTGTGCAACGCTAACAAGGTCTTCACCAATGTGACTGTTATTGAAGATGCAACGCGATCTACCACATGAATGTTTGCCCGTTTGTGTGGACTCGATGAAGAGTGTGGATTTGGGAGCATTTTTTGGCAAAGTACTGTAGCAAATCACTGTAGTAAAATTAGACTGGTAGTGACTGTTCACAGACCGCAGAAAATCAGTTTCTTTGAGATTTACACGTGTGTGGAATTTCCACAAACACATGTGGATGCCCAATTCCAGCCCTATTTAAGTCACAATTTCAGCTGTTTTAAAGGATTTTTTGCCCATCTTTTTCCCAACTTTGGAGACGGTCGCGGCTAGGGTTTGGAGAGGATTTGGCAAGGTTCTTGGAGTGGTTCTACGGTATTCAACACCGTGTTCCTTCGGAAGATAGTTATTGGAGGAGCTTTTGTCGTCATCAATTCAGCGAGGTGTGCCCTAACCTTGACAAGGGAACCTTTGAAGAAGATGAGGCTAGAACTCAAAACTATCGACACAGAATAGAGGGGGTTTTACTTATGGATTGCATGTAAACCATAAGATGTTTTTGTTTTATTGACCTTTATTATGCTTCCTTAATTGATGGTTTAATTGAGTTCCAACCTTGAATGCTTGTTGAATGAATTTTCCCTTAAAGTAACTCTAGGGTTGAAAGTCTATATTGGTAATCCTTGTTAGTGAGTGACACACCATGAAGGTTAGACAAAGCAAGATTAGAGAGGATCAAGATGGTGAGTCGAGAGATAAAAGAACATCCCCTTTCCCTTCCGGTGTGATTTATCCTACCTCCGTGTTCCAAGAGTCCTTTATGGTCACAATAGAGTGAAGTGCTAAGAGAGAAACTCCGCTGTGGCTTAGTTGTGCATGCAACAGAGTGAAGCATTGAAGTAATCGTTAGTGCTGAGGCTTAATTGTGACTAGGGGTCTTTCGGTTGGACCAAAGTGTTAGATCTAAATTAGGGACTAGGGTTTATCACTTGGAGTCCCTAAAACTTAAAGCAGCTTTAGACAGTGTGAGATTTTGAGTTTAAGAGATTTCTCCGTTGCGGCATAGTATAGGGTTAGTCACGGTTGGCCTTAGTTTTGGGATAGTGTATTGTAGGATTTCCATGATGTATTAGACGTCAATTAGGAGACATAATGATTGGTCTTGTAGTTGAAGCAATAGTTCTAGGGTGAGCAACGGGTGCCCCACTCTCTATCGATTGCCTTTCCTCTCATTTTATTGCATCTCTATCTTTCTTGTTCTCTATATTTCTTTTCGCATTGATATTGTTCACACCAGCTTCGAATCATCATCATCATAGTTAAATATCAATTCTAATGTTTTTTATTACTATTTCCTATCGATATGACTATCCACTCACCAGGGTACTTATTACTTCGACAACCCGTGCACTTGGGTAAATACGAAAGGGATGTATCATGAAGGCACAAGTTATGCTGAAAAACATGTAGGTGTGTGCCAACCTCCATTGTGCTCAAGAGAATACACAAAATGGAGTGGCACAAAAGCTGTCGCACTCATTTGTTCCAACTCATGAAACATTGGCAAGAGCTCTGTCAATATGGTTTCATTGATAACACGAAGCAATCTACCGCATGGATATGTGCCCATTCATGTGGCCTCTATTAAAAGAGTTTATTCGGGAGCATTTTTGACGAAGTATTATAGCAGTTTACCGTGTTTTGAAGATTCTTTTGGGATCTTCTTCCTATCTTTTGCCCATCTTGGAGGCACTCTAGACTAAGGTTTGGAGAGGCGTTTGCTTGTTTCCAGGAGTGGTCCCATGGCATTCTACATTGAGTTCCTTTGGAGGAAAGCTATTAGGGGAGATTTCATCGGCATCGATTTAGCGAGGTGTGCCCTAGGTTTAATAAGGGAACCTTTGGAGAAGACGAGGCGGTTCCGCAATACCATCGATACAGAATACAAGGGGATTTAACCAATGGATTGCATGCATTTACTTTCGATTTCATTGTTGATTGTGTATTTCTCCATAGAGGGCTAAACCCCTAGTGGGTGCTTGGACTTGTAAATCCTAGGATGATTTTGTTTCATCGACCTTTATTATGCTTCTTTAATTAATGTTTTGATTTAGTTTCAACTTGAATGCTTGTTGAATTAATTTTCGCTTAAAGTGATAATAGGGATGAGAATATATCTTGCTAATCCTTGTGTAACACTTCATTAGGGTTAGACAAAGTAAGGTTGAAGAGGATCGAGTGGGTGAGTCGAGAGGTAGCGTAACATCCCCTTTCCTTTCTGATGTGATTTATCCTACCTCCACATTCTAAGAGTTCTTTGTGGTCAACGATAGAGTGAAGTGCTAAGAGCCAAACTCCTCTCGGGCTTAGTTTCATAGGTAATAGAGTGAAGTGCTGAAGTAATCCTTAGAGCAGAGGCTTAATCGTGATTAGGGGTCTTTCGCCTAGACCAAAGGTTTAGATCTATATTAGGGAATAGGATTTATCACTTAGAATCCCAAGAGCTTCGAGCAACTCTACAGAGTGTGAGGCATAGAGAGTATCCTTTCTGGCGGGACATAGTGTAAGGGTTAGTCACGGTTGACCTTAAGTTTAGGACCGTGAGTCTTTAGATTTCTATGACTCATTAAAATTAAAATATTAGATATAATGCTTAGTCTTGCACTTGAAACAATAGTCCTAGGGTGAGCAATGCCCACATACCCCATCCTTCTATCAATTACCTCTCTTTATTTCTATTATGTTTCCTTTCTCTTTTCTTTATTTTTATTTACATTGATATTGTTCACTCAAATCACATAGTGGTTCACTCTATAGCTAAAAAGCATCACTTCTTGCTTCCTAATAACTATTCCCTGTGGGTACAACTATCCACACACCGTGGTAATTTATTACTTCACCAACCTTTCCACTTCTGGTACACACATGCAACGGGTGTGTCAGAAGCTATTACTCATTCAAAAGGATACCTAGATGTATTCTCAACCCTAGTGTCACTCTAAGGGAAATCAAACCATAAGCATACAAGATTGAAACTCATTAAACAACTCAATTAAAAGAAACATAATAAGAGTCAAAGAAACAAAATCATCCTAGGGTTTACAAGTCCAAGCACCCACTAAGGGGTTAGCTCTCCGTGGAGCAATATAAGATCAAAGAATAAATCAAACAGGAAAGAAAACTATTCATAAAAAAAAACCCCTTGTTGTCTGTGATGATGGTCTCCAAGAACCGCTTCTCCTTATCCAAGGACTCTTTCCTCAAGCCTAGGGAACACCTCGCCAAAACAATGATGTCGAAAGCTCCCTCAATAAATCTTCTTTAAAGGAAATCAATGTCAAACCCAGTAGAAATGCTACAAAACATGGCGAAATCCTCCTCCAAACCCTTACCTCCCTCTCTCCAAAAGATACGGAAAAGACACTCAAAATAACTCTTCGGGGCACTATTTATAATGCTAAAATAGGAATTTCACACTCCCTGTGGATTTTCCACACGGGCGTATGGATTCTTAGGTTTTCTGAATTTTGCACTTTGTGAATAGTAACAACTATAGTACCGTGGACAGTACTTTACTACAACAATTGCGACAGTACTGCTACATTGCTTGCCCCGAATTCATTTTCTTCCCTTGATATCACACAGTTGGGCACAAAACTATGCGCTATGTCATATCAAATCACGCTCTCGAAAACTCTGCATAACCTAGAACACGAGTTTGTGACTACTTTTGTGTCCTTCCAATTTGTAGATAGACTTGTATGTTCTTACAAGTTGGTAGACACCCTCATGTGTTTGATCACGGCTCATGTCTTGACACTTGTTCCACATAAGATCATCCTTAAAAACTACGTTCATGACCTTGAATGACAAAACAACACAGAACACACGAATGAGCCATAAAACCGGATAAAAGTAATGCTCATTATATGGAAAATATACTCAATAATATGCAAACACAAGAACTTATGAGGAAGACCATTCTTGGCAACCTTAAATCCCTAATTGATGTCAAGGAAGGTAGAATGGCACTTCGAGTAGGAGATGGAGAAGTCATTTTCAAGCTTTGAGACTTGATGAGACACACTATGGACTTTGAAGATATTTGTTATTGTGTTGATGTTTTTGATGATTTTTGTTCTCAGTATATGTAGGACACATTCATGAAGGATTAACTATCTAAGCTATTGGAAAATGACCACCCTTAGGCCGATGAACCAAAGGAGTTGGTGAGAGAATTATGCTATCAAGATATGGTAATCGCGGGACTTCCCTTGCCTTGTGAGCCATCAAAGAAATAATCCTCCAATTTTAAGGGGTGGTGGAAGCAAGTAATCCAAAGGAAAAAAGAAGCCACCAGCTCCACTACTAAAAGTAACACAATTGTTTTTTTTTTTAATTTTGGTGAGATCAATTTAATTAATACATTAGCACCATATTCATGCAACTGTATTTAAGGTGGCCATGAGAGTTCTCGATTTCATGAACCTCCTTGATGTGTATAGTACATCAAGATAGTGATGTTAAACAAGCACTCTTTGGGAGGCAACCTAAGTTTTGTTTTGTTTCTTTTAGTTAGTTTTATTATTCCTCGGTGTTTTGAAATGATTTGTAGGTGGACAATTTTTTTCCTTGTGCTCCATTTTTTAAGTGGTCTTCCATCAGCATTTGTCTTTTCCATAGCTTTTGATTAGTGCTTGTGTATAAGTAATAAAAAGTGTTCTTTTATTATATTGAGCATTACTTTTCTCAAATTTTATTACTTATTCATGTGTATATGTGTTCTTTTGTGTATTTAGGGTTATGGAGATAGTTGTGGAAGAAATGACCAAAAGTAGATAGTGGATGCATTTGCTGATGATGTTCTTGGATTGAACAAACATGAAGACACAAGTTGTGCTCAAAGACATGTGGGTGTATGCCAACCTCCATTGTGCTTAAGTGAATAAACAAAGTGGAGGGGCACAAAGGCAGTCAAACTCATGTGCTCTGACTTATGCAACACTAGTAATATCTTTGTCAATGTGCTTTCATTAAAGACTGACAAGTTCCCCTTGCGTATATCCTGCAAGTGCACGGGTTTGTCGAAATAATAATCCCGGGTGAGCGGGTATCAAATCCACAGGGAATAGGGAATAAAAATACTTAATTCGATTCTTAGCTATGTGAAAGATCAATGATGATAAGTGTGACAATGATTCAATTCTCAACAATAAAAACAACAAGTAAGAGAGCAAAAGTAAAGAAAGGGGGTAAGGCAATCGACAAAGATGGGGTACTAGGATAATGCTTCGCCTAGGATAATTGTTTCAAGTGCAAGAACCCTCTATTATGCTTCCTAATCAATGCAATGGTGAGTCGTGGAAATCCTTAATTACATAGTCCCAAATCTAAGGTCAACAATGCCTAACTCCATACATGTCCCGGAGGAGAGATTAGATAACCTCTCAACCTCGCACTCGTATAGAGTTGCAATGAGCTCTAGGGATTCCAAGTGATAAATCTCTTCCTAATTATAGACCTAACCCTTTGGTCCAGGTGGAAGGTCCCTAACCACGATTAAGCCCTAGATACTAAGATCACCTCAACCCTTCACTCCGTTGCACGCGCAACTAAGCCCCAGCAAAAGTTCATCCCTTAGACCATTCACTCTATTATGGCCACAAAGAACTCAAGAAACGGAGATAGAATCTATCATGTCGGAGGGGAAAGGGGACGCTCCTGTACCTCTCGACTCACCCTCTCAACCCTATCCAACCTAGCTGTGTCTAATTAGGGGTTTAGCTCTACATGGAGCTAAGTACAATCAAAGAAAATAGAATGTAAAAGCAATGAATCCATAAAGAAACCACCTCGATAGTCATGTCGATGGTCTTGTGGAAAGTCCTCTACTAATCGTCCAAGGATTCCCTCGTCCGGTATAGGATACGCCTCGACGGAAGCTCCCCTACCAACCTTCTTCCTCAGGAATGACGATGTCAGAGCCGTAGAACCTCTCCAAAATCTTGGCCAATACCCCTCAAAACCATAGCCGGAGCCCTCTCTCAAGTTAGGGAAAAGATGGAGAAAATAAATACTAAAATCGGGACTGATTCAGCTTTAAATAGGGCTGGAATCGAGCGACGACACGAGTGTGGATGCTTCACGCGCCCGTGCGGAATTTCCACACGGGCGTGGATAATGTCCACATGCCCGTGTGGATTCTCTGAACATCTGTTTTCTCGGCCGCCTGTGAACAGTGTTGCTACAGTAATTGTTACCGTGTTGCTACAGTATCCGGCCTGAATAGCTTCCCGAATCCATACTTTCATCGGAGTAAAGCAAACGGGCGCACGTTCACTTCGTGGATCACTTGCTTCTTCAATGATAGGCAAGTTGGTGTAGCTCTTGTTCTATGTGCATAACTCGGAATGCTCGAGTGTGACTGCTTTTGTGCCCCTCCAAATGGATGTCCCAAACTCAAATATGAGGAGGTTGGCACACACTCTAGCATCTCACATCAACCTATGTCTTCGCGTTTGAACGTTAGCAAGATTTCCCCCAACATCGGTGCATTATATTTTACATTGGCTTCTTTCGTTCATACTTGGCCTCACAACCCTACCTGCACGAAAGTAACATTAAAACACACATATTAGTGTAAGAACCTGAGAAAAGTAATGCTCAACATAAGGAATGAACGCTTCGCATTCATATCGCACAAGCACTTATCAAACTCCCCCACACTTAAGCTTTTGCTTGTCCTCAAGCAAAAATTAAAATGTTATGTGCATCAATGATGAAAATATTGAAAGTGCTTGGCCTTAGGTTGACCAAAATATACAAAGAGAGCATTCTACAAGCGAGGGAAATTTCAACACTAAATACGAAAAATCAATGCTCTAGCTAAAAACTTGAATAAAAAAGGACAACAAACCCGAAATCGTGTACGTGTGTGAACTCACTCAAAACAACCCAAAGTATACTCCTCAAAGTTCTAAGTACAAGGGACTTATTTATCTACCAAAGTGACAATAATTTCACAGATGGTAGTAGCTTCTCACATCCACTACGGTAGCCCTTTCCAAAGCAGCCGCTGAGGTGGCTTTCACACTTTCGAGGTGGTAGCTCTTTCTACCAGAGTGGTAGCTTTCACTCATCCTATGAGATAGCTCTTTCTCTCATTAGGGCATAGCTAGTATCCGACTTATGAGAGTAGCTTCATACTTTATAGGTGGTAGCTCTTTCCACCCAAGAAGCACAAATAAACAATAAAACTATTTTGTTCTTTCTTTTCATTTTCCTTTTTTTTTTAGAATTTAACACAAGAAACAACTATAACTAGTCCCTTTAACATCGAACATGAGTTTCCAATAGAGTGTAAAGAGTGAGCAGTGCACTGAGTGAAAATCGGGTAAAAATTCCTAGAAATTCAAGCAAGAACTAGAGCATGAAAACATTCAATGTTAAAAATTCTCCTAAACTCAAGAATATAATCATTGCAACTAAGGTGAACCACCCTTACCTATGTAAGCATGTATATCAATCAAGAACAATAAAAAGGATGTGTGCACTATGAAACTCCCCCTCACACTTAAGTTGTACATTGTCCCCAATGTACACATGCAAGTTCACTCGTAATGTATATCAATGAAGAATATATGTGGGAGAAGCAATCAAAACAATACTCCCCTGACTCCTAGTGTCGCGTTTGATGGAGCTAAGTCCTTGGGAGTAATGTTCGGATGGGTTGTGAAGCTCACACGGTCAAGTGCCAAAGTGCTTTGGCCGTGCCCATGACAGAGTCTCAATTCCCATGATGACAAGACCATCTTCACGCATACACGAGGGGGTTCAGTGAAGCTCAAGAAAAACAAAAATAACTTGAGTATATATAAAAGATAGACAATGAATACATTTCAAGATAATAAAATGAAAATAACTCAGAAGGAGAGTCCTTTCTGAGTATACAAGTCTAAAATAAAATGCAGGAAATAAAATGTGAAAAATAAGAACAAAGAAGGTAAAGACGCCTCAAGTGTCGTTGTCAATAGCTAGTACATCTGTTTCCGCTGCTGGTGAAAATGACGCTGGTACTGCAAAATAAATGAAGATTGGCAAAGAAAAGAGAAAGAGAAACTTACCGACAAAATGAGAATGAAAAACTAGAAAACAGCCGGAAAACTCAATTAACAACCTTCTAAAACGATGGTGAGAGGTCAAGAGAGAGCAAGGATGTGTTCTCAAAATGTTTGAGGGTGAAAGGATGATGAAAACCGAACAGATTTTAAAGAAAACCTGCGGTTCTAGCATTTCAATACATCCACACGGGCATGTGGAAATTACCCACGCCCGTGTTCCAGACCCACATGGGCAGACGCATGCCCTGTGAACTCTCCATGCAACCAAGAAAAATCTCTAAGACCCACGCCCGTGTGAAAATTCCACACGGGCGTGGACATTCACAGGACTAACTCAAAGGGGCAAACGCACGCCTCTTTGTCTTCTCAGGATGGAGAGAGCTCCTCTGCAGAGATTTGCACGGGCGTGCGGAAATTACCCACGCCCGTGCAATTTTCACAAGGTCACCCACAGGGGCGAGTTCATGCCCCTGTCTGCTCTCGGGATAATCTGCCACACTCTGCAAGAATTCACACGCCCGTGTGGAAATTACCCACAGGCGTGCAAAATTCACATGGTCGTTCACAGGGGCAGCCGTACACCCCTGTGCCTTCTCTGGATGAGCTCGCAATACAAATCCACGGGCGTGCGGAAATTCCTCACGCCCGTGCGTCTTCACTGGATGCCTTAGAAAAACCTGCAGGCTCTACAGAAAGTTTCTAAACTTGTTTACACACTCAGAGTCTGCCCTAATATGCAAGTTTTACCAGTGAAAAGCGTGAGAAATAGCTCAAATGACCAAAACTTCACCAAAACACATGAAAGCACAAGATAACATCAACGGTGCACAAGAAAACAATAGCAATGGCATATAAGAATCAAAACACCAACACTCAAGCTCTTATTCATGCAAGCACTAAACTGGACACTAGAAAATAGTAGATACTTGGGTTGCCTCCAAAGAAGCGCTTGTTTTATGTCACTAAGCTTGACATACCTCTTATTTACCTTATGGAGGCTTGAAAATAGTATGTTCCTCCCGACTAGACATTGCATAGCTACTTCCCTTAAACCAAAATTTTGCTTGCTGGGGTGGAATATTTGTTGGAGAGTCCAACCATCTTACCTTTGGCCTCCAAGGAAACAATTCGGGTTGGGAATTGTCCAAGCATAGCATAGGTGTGTCATTAGATGGTTTCAATCTCCTACCCACATCTTCTCCCAAACCCAAAATCTTTTTCTTGCAATTTATGAATTGATCAATCCCAAAGAGTGGTGCTTGTTCCATTACCTTAGGATTTACTTCTTCTTGTGTATTTTCAGCTTGAAAGGAACATGACACTAGAAAATCCCCTTGAAAATTTTCTCGCTCACAAGCACAATCTTCATTCACAATGTCCAAAATCTCAAAATGGTATTCAGCTTCTCCCTTTTCATTTTCTACACCAATGTACTCAATTTGCCCAACTTCTTCATTGTCGTTCACTACAACATCATCTCTACAAGGAACTTGAATTGCTTGCTCAAATGCTTGTTGTTCCTTGTACAGTGTATCAAGTATCCCTCCTAATTGATGCTCAAGGTTTTTATAGGAGGCTTCATGACATCTTAGTGTGGTCTCCATATTTTAGATGCAGACATCGGATGCTTCAATGAAGTTAGCTAATACTCTTTGCAACTGAAGTGCATCCACTCCGAGTATCTCACCTATTTGACTTTCCTCTTGAGGTGCCTCCCAATGTTGTTCACCATTATCCCATAATACGTTTGGGTAGCCCACTTCAATTGGATGATATGCGTTATAACATGGAATGTTTTGTTGTCGTGAAGTAACAGTTCTATCAACTTTTTTACTGAGAGCTTCGACTTGCAAATATAGAGCAACGACTGGGTCAATCATCATTTAAAATCCTTGCAAGAAAAAGTAAGACATGACAAAAGAAAACGAATGAGAATGATGGAAGAAAAAGAAAGTGTGAAATAATTATTTTTTTTATTTTTTTATTATTTTATTATTTTTTATTTTTTATTTTTCGAACAAATAAGAACGGTGATAGAGAAGAGATGTGAAATAGAATGAAGGGTAAATAGCTAAGAAAACAAAGTGCAAAGTATCTCTAAACGCCTACTCCCCGGCAACGGTGCCAAAAACTTGACAAGTTCCCCTTGCGTATATCCCGCAAGTGCACGGGTTTGTCGAAGTAATAATCCCGGGTGAGCGGGTATCGAATCCACAGGGAATAGGGAATAAAAATATTTAATTCGATTCTTAGCTATGTGAAAGATCAATGATGATAAGTGTGACAATGATTCAATTCTCACCAATAAAAACAACAAGTAAGAGAGCAAAAGTAAAGAAAGGGGGTAAGACAATCGATAAAGATGGGGTACTAGGATAATGCTCCGAATAGGATAATTGTTTCAAGTGCAAGAACCCTCTATTATGCTTCCTAATCAATGCAATGGTGAGTCGTGGAAATCCTTAATTACATAGTCCCAAATCTAAGGTCAACAATGCCTAACTCCATACATGTCCCAGAGGAGAGATTAGATAACCTCTCAACCTCGCACTCGTATAGAGTTGCAATGAGCTCTAGGGATTCCAAGTGATAAATCTCTTCCAAATTATAGACCTAACCCTTTGGTCCAGGTGCAAGGTCAATAACCACGATTAAGCCCTAGATACTAAGATCACCTCAACCCTTCACTCCGTTGCACACGCAACTAAGCACCAGCGAAAGTTCATCCCTTAGACCATTCACTCTATTATGGCCACAAAGAACTCAAGGAACGGAGATAGAATCTATCATGTCAGAGGGGAAAGGGGACACTCCTGTACCTCTCGACTCACCCTCTCAACCCTCTCCAACCTAGCTGTGTCTAACGCTCGTGGTGTGTCACTCACTCACAAGTTTACCAACGAGAACTCTCAACCCTAGTGTCACTCTAGGGGAAATGTTCATACAAACAAGCATTCAAGGTTGGAACTCACAATCAACATCAATTTATTGAAAGCATAATAAAGAGATCCAAATAAACGAATAAATCCTAGGTCTCACAAAAACCCAAGTACCCACTAGGGGTTTAGCTCTCCATGGAGCTAAAGTACAATCAAAGAAATAGAATGTAAAAGCAATGAATCCATAAAGAAACCCCCTCGATAGTCATGTCGATGGTCTTGTGGAAAGTCCTATACTCATCGTCCAAGGATTCCCTCGTCCGGTATAGGATACGCCTCGACGGAAGCTCTCCTACCAACCTTCTTCCTCAGGAATGATGATGTTGGAGCCGTAGAACCTCTCCAAAACCTTGGTCAATACTACTCAAAACCCTAGCCAAAGCCCTCTCTCATGTTTGGGAAAAGATGGAGAAAAAAAAATACTAAAATCGGTGCTGATTCAGCTTTAAATAGGGTTGGACTCGGATGACTACACGGGCATGGATGCTTCACGCGCTCGTGCGGAATTTCCACACGGGCGTGGATAATTTCCACACGCCCGTGTGGATTCTCTAAAATTCTGTTTTCTCGGCCAGCTGTGAACAGTGTTGCTACAGTACTTGTTACCTTGTTGATACAGTATCCGGCTTGAATAGCTTCCCGAATCCATACTTTCATCGGAGTAAAGCAAACGGGCGCACGTTCACTTCGTGGATCACTTGCTTCTTCAATGATAGGCAAGTTGGTGTAGCTCTTGTTCTATGTGCATAACTCGGAATGCTCGAGTGTGACTGCTTTTGTGCCCCTCCAAATGGATGTCCCAAACTCAAATATGAGGAGGTTGGCACACACTTTAGCATCTCAGCATTTTATTTTACATTGGCTTCTTTATCCTTCATACTTAGCCTCACAACCCTACCTGAACGAAAGTAACATAAAAACACACATTTTAGTGTAAGAACCTGAGAAAAGTAATGCTCAACATAAGGAATGAACGCTTCGAATTTATATCGCACAAGCACTTATCAAAGACATGACAAGGTCCCCTTGCGTATATCCCGCAAGTGCACAGGTTTGTCGAAGTAATAATCCTGGTTGAGCGGGTATCGAATCCACAGGGAGTACGGAATAAAAATACTTAATTCGATTCTTAGCTATGTAAAAGATCAATGATAATGAGTGTGACAATGATTCGATTCTCAACAGTAAAAGCAACAACTAAGAGAGCACATGTAAAGAAGGGGTAAGGCAATCGATAAAGATGGGGTACCCGGATAATGCTCCACCTAGGATAATTGTCTCAAGTGCAATAACCCTCTATTATGCTTCCTAATCAATGCAACGGTGAGTCGTGAAAATCCATAATTACATAGTCCCAAATCTAAGGTCAACTATGTCTAACTCTATACATGTCCCGGAGGAGAAATTGAACAATCTCAACACCTCGCACTCGCATAGAGTTGCAATGAGCTCTAGGGATTCCAAGTGATAAATCTCTTCCTAATTATAGACCTAACCCTTTGGTCCAGGTGGAAGGTCCCTAACCATAATTAAGCCCTAGATACTAAGATCACCTCAACGCTTCACTCCGTTACACGAGCAACTAAGCCCCAGCGGAAGTTCATCCCTTAGACCATTCACTCTATTATGGCCGCAAAGAACTTGTGGAACAGAGGTAGAATCTATCACGCCGGAGGGGAAAGAGGACGCTCCTGTACCTCTCGACTCACCCTCTCAACCCTCTCCAACCTAGCTTTGTCTAACGCTCGTGGTGTGTCACTCACTCACAAGGTTACCAACAAGAACTCTCAACCCTAGTGTCACTCTAGGGGAAATGTTCATACGATCAAGCATTCAAGGTTGGAGCTCACAATAATCATCAATCTATTGAAAGCATAATAAAGAGGTTCAAAGAAACAAATACATCCTAGGGTAAACAATAACCGAGTACCCACTAGGTTTTTAGCTCTCCATGGAGCTAAGTACAATCAAAGAAATAGAATGTAAAAGCAATAAATCCATAAAGAAACCCCCTCGATAATCGTGCCAATGGTCTTATGGAAAGTCCTCTACTCGTCGTCCAAGGATTCCCTCATCCGGTATAGTATACACCTCGACGGAAGCTCCCCTACCAACCTTCTTCCTAAGGAATGACGATGTCGGAGCCGTAGAACCTCTCCAAAACCTTGGCCAATACCCCTTGAAACCCTAGCCGAAGCCCTCTCTCAAGTTGGGGAATAGATGGAGAAAAGAATACAAAAATCGGGGCTAAATCCGCTTAAAATAGGGCTGGAATCGGGCGACTACACGGGCGTGGGTGATCCACGCGCCCGTGCAGAATTTCCACACGGGCGTGGATAATTTCCACAAGCCCGTGTGGATTCTCTATTTCTCTGGTTTCTCGCCCTGTAGCAGCGGTCTGCTCATGAGATATGCTACAATGTTGCTACGATTGCTTTCGCTACATTATTCACCCTCGAATAGCTTTCCAATTTCCATACTTTCATCGGGATAACGCATACGGGCACACGCTCATGTCGTGGATCACTTGCTTCTTCAATGGCGCATACGCTGGTGGAGCTCTTGGTTCTATGTGCATAAGTCGGAATGCTCGAATGTGACCGCCTTTGTGCCCCTCCAAATGGATGTGCCCACTGCATACGAGGAGGTTGGCACACACTCTAGCATCTCACACCTGACCTATGTCTTCGCGTTTGAACCTTAGCAAGATTTCCTCCAAAATTTATGCATTATGATCCACATTGGCCTATTTCCTTCATACTCGGCCTCACAACCCTTCCTGCATAAAAGTAACATAAAAACACACATACTAGTGTAAAAACCCGAGAAAAGTAATGCTCAACATAAGGAATGAACGTTTCGCATTGGTATCGCACAAGCACTTATCAAGACACAACACAATCTACCACATAGATTTGTGCCCATTCATGTGGCCTAGATAAAAATAGTGGATTCAGGAGCGTTTTGGCGAAGTACTATAGTAAATCATTGCAGCTAAACTACTGTAGCAGCTGAAGTTCACATCTCGCAGGAAACCAAGTTCTGGAAATCCATATAAGCCGTGTGGATGGCCGATATTAGCCCCTATAAATACTGCCATTTTAGACATTTTGAAGAATATTTTTCTCATCTTGACACACCCCTTGAGTGTGGCCAGCAAGTGCACAGGTTTGTCAAAGTAATAAATTCCCAGGTGAGTGGGTTATCGTATCCACAGGGAGTAAGGAATAGAAACACCAAGGTTGTTACTTAACTAAGTGAAGATGAAATAGTGATTCTGTTGATTAAAAGTAATGCAAACAAGATTAAAGAAAATTGGACAGAGATTCGCAAATTAATGAGAGGAAATACAATCGATAGAAAGTGGGGTACTCGGATGTTGTTCCGCCTAGGATTATTGCTTCGAGTGTAAAACAAACTATTATTCTTCCTAATTGATGCTTAAAGATTCGTGGACATCCTAAAACACACGGTCCCAAACCTAAGGTCAACCGTGGCTAACTCTACACTTTGCCCCGGCGGAGAAATATACCATTCACAACACCTCACACTGTGTAAAGTTGAAAGAAGCTCTAAGGATTCTAAGTGATGAACTCTATTCCTACATGTAGACCTAACCCTTTGGTCAAGGCGAAAGGTCCCGAGTCACAATTAAGCCCCAGATACTAAGCATTACTTCAACGCTTCACTCTATTGCTAGCGCAACTAAGCCCAAGCAGATTTCCTCTCTTAGCACTTCACTCTATTGTGACCGCAAAGAAGTCTATGAAATGGAGGTTGTATAAATCACACCGGAAGGGAAAGGGGACACTCCGCTACCGCTCGACTCACCTTCTCGATCCTCTCTAATCTTGCATTGTCTAACTGTCACAGTGTGTTACTCACTCACTAGGATAACCAAAGTGAACTCTCAATCCTAGTGTCACTCTAAGGAAGAAATCATTCAACAAGCATCAAAGAATGGAACTCAATGAAAAAGATCAATTAAGGAAAACATAATAAAAGGATAATAAAACAAATACATCCTAGTGTTTGATAAGTGCTTGTGTGATATGAATGCGAAGCATTCTTTCCTTATGTTGAGCATTACTTTTCTCAGGTTTTTTCATTAATATGTGTATTTTTATGTTACTTTTATGCAGGTATGGTTGTGAGGCTGAGTATGAAGGAAATAGGCCAATGTGGATCATAATGCACCTATTTTGGAGAAGATCTTGCTAAGGTTCAAACGCGAAGACATAGGACAAGTGTGAGATGCTAGAGTGTGTGCCAACCTCCTCACATTCGAGTGAGGACATCCATTTGGAGGGGCACAAAGGCAGTCACACTCGAGCATTCCGTCTTATGCATATAAGAACAGGAGCTCCACCAACATATATATCATTGAAGAAGCAAGTGATTCACGACGTGAACGTGTGCTTGTTTGGAAACCCGAGAAACCAGAGAAATAGAGAATCCACACGGGCGTGTGGAAATTATCCACGCCTGTGTGGAAATTCCGCACGGGCGCGTGTATCGTCCACGCCCGTGGAGTTACCCGATTCCAGCCCTATTTAAAGCCGATTCAGCCCCGATTTTGGTATTCTTTTCTCCATCTTTTCCCCAACTTGCGAGAGGGCTTCGGCTAGGGTTTCGAGGGGTATTGGCCAAGGTTTTGGAGAGGTTCTATGGCTCCGACATCATGATTCCATTAGGAAGAAGGTTGGTAGGGGAGCTTCGATCGAGGCATATCCTATACCGGAAGAAGGAATCCTTGGACGACGAGTAGAGGACTTTCCACAAGACCATCGACACAAATATCGAGGGGGTTTCTTTATGGATTTATTGCTTTTACATTCTATTCCTTTGATTGTACTTAGCTCCATGGAGAGCTAAACCCCTAGTGGGTACTTGGGTGATTGTGAACCCTAGGATGTATTCATTTCATTGAACTTCTTTATTATGCTTCCAATAAATTGATGTTTATTGTGAGTTCCAACCTTGAATGCTTGATTGTATGAACATTTCCCATAGAGTGACACTAGGGTTAAGAGTTTTTGTTGGTAACCTTGTGAGTGAGTGACACACCACGAGCGTTAGACAAAGCTAGGTTTGAGAGGATTGAGAGGGTGAGTCGAGAGGTACAGGAGGGTCCCCTTTCCCCTCCGACGTGATAGACTCTACCTCCGTTCCTCGAGTTCTTTGCGGCCATAATAGAGTGAATGGTCTAAGGGATGAACCTCCGCTGGGGCCTAGTTGCGCGTGCAATTGAGTGAACCATTGAGGTGATCTTAGTATCTAGGGCTTAATTGTGGCTAGGGACCTTCCGCCTGGACCAAAGGGTTAGGTCTAAATCTAGGAAGAGATTTATCACTTGGAATCCCTAGAGCTCATTGCAACTCTATGCGAGTGCGAGGTGTTGAGATTATTCGATTTCTCCTCCTGGACACGTATAGAGTTAGGCATAGTTGACCTTAGATTTGGGACTATGTATGTAAGGATTTCCACGACTCAGCATTGCATCGATTAGGAAGTATAATAGAGGGTTCTTGCACTTGAAATGATTAACCTAGGTGAAGCATTATCCGAGTACCCCATCTTTATCGATTGCCTTGCCTCCTCCTTACTTTTGCTCTCTTACTTGTTGCTTTTAATTGCTGAGAATTGAATCATTATCACACTTATCATTGTTGATACTCCACATAGCTAAGAATCGAATTAAGTGTCTTTACTCCCTACTCCCTGTGGATTCGACACCGCTTACCCGGGATTATTACTTCGACAAACCCGTACACTTGTGGGATATAAGCAAGGGGACCTTGTCAGTGTTCATAAATCCAAGTACCCAGTAGGGGGTTTAGCTCTCCGTAGAGCAAGATATAATCAATAATGCAATCAAAAGCAAAAACAAGTAATCCACAAAAAACCCCCCTCGGTACTGGTGTCAATGACCTTGTGGAGTAGCCTCGTCTTCTACAAAGATCCCCTTGTCAAGCCTAGGGCACTCTTCGCCAAATTTGTGCCGATGAAAGCTCCCCAAATAACTATCTTCCAATAGAAATGCGGTGTCGAAAACCGTCGAAGCACTCCAAAAGCCTTGCCAATGCTCCTCTAAACCTTAGCCGCATGCCTTTCAAAAGATGGAGAAAAGATGGAAAAAAGGATCCTCAAATTGGGCTGAATCGCGGCTTTATGAAGGGCTGGAATCGGGAATCCACAGGGGCGTGTGGAATTTCCATACGCCCGTGTGAATTCTCTAGAATTCAGTTTTTTGTGGACTATGAACAACGATTTGCTACAGTAACTTACTACAATAATCCCCAAAAACACTCCCAATTCACACTTTTCATCGAGGCAACATAAACTGGCACATGTTTATGCTGTAGATCGCGCCGTTTCTTCAAGTAAGAGCACATTTGACGGGAATCTTGTTTGCGCAAGTTGGGGCACATGAATGTGACTGTTTTTGTGCCCCTTCCATTTACATAATCCATTGATTATAGAGGAGGTTGGCACATGATCATACGTCTTCGCTCACAACTTACGTCCTCTCATGTGTTCACTTCAAGATTCCATCAACATAACGCGTAAACAGTCCACTTTGGCTTCTTTCATTTCTATTTGGTTCCACAACCCTATATGTGCAAAAGAACACAAAAAAACATGCATTAGTGATAATATCTGATAAAAGTAATGCTCGTCATAAGAAAAAAACACTTCATATTCTTAAAATGCATGTAATTAGCAAACTCCCCCACACTTAAGCTTTTGCTTGCCCTCAAGCAAAAAAAAAATACATTAAAGCACAGAAGATGGAAATATTGGAAGTCCATGGCCTTAGGTTCACCAAAGCATGCAAGGAGGGCATTCTACAAGTATGGTAAATTTCAACACCAAATACGAAAAATCAATGCTCTAGCTAAAAACTCGAATAAAAAAGGACAAGATATCCGAAAATCGTGTAAGTGCGTGTAAACTCAGTCCAGTCAATCCAAAGTATACTCCTCAAAGTTCTAAGTATAAGTGACTTATTTATCTACAAAAAAACAACAAAACAAAGAGATGGTAGTAGCTTCACACATCCTCTAAGGTAGCCCTTTCCGAAGCACCCGCTAAGGTGGCTTTCACACTTTCGAGGTGGTAGCTCTTTCTACTGGGGTGGGAACTTTCACTCATCCCATGGGATAGCTCATTCTCTCCTTAGGGCATAACTAATATCCAACTTATGAGAGTAGCTTCATACTTCATATTTGGTAGCTCTTTCCACCCCTAATGCACACAAACAAGTATAAACCTTTTCTCTTTTACATTTTTTTTATTTCTTTTAGAAAACGTAACACAATAAATAACACTAACTAGTCCCTTAAATATCAAACTTGAGTTTCCGAACGAGTTCAATAAGCAAGTAGTGCAACAAGTGTCAATCTGGCAAAAATTCCTAAAAACTCAAGTAAAAATTAGAGCATGAAAAAATTCAATATTAAAAGTTATCCTAAGCTCAAGAATACAATCATTGCAACTAAGGTGAACCAGGATTGGCTACGTGAGCATGTATGTTCAGTCAAAACTTATGTAAAGGGCATGTGCAATTTGACTCCACCCCCTCTCCCCCACACTTAAGTTGTACATTGGCCTCAATATACACATGCAAGCACACTAAAAAGTATAATAATCAAGAATATATGTTGGAGTGGCAACTGAAATAATACTCCCCTGACTCGATACAAAATAAGACATAAACATAGAAGGAAGGTCCTTTCTAAGTATACAAGTCCCAAAATATAATGCTGAAAATGAAAGATGAAAATATAAACACAAATAAAGTAAAAGACACATCAAGCATCGGTGTCTAGCTGCGGGCTCCGCTGCTGGTGGAGATAGATCAAATGGTGCCGGTGGTTCTAGTGATGGTGATGCTGGAGGAACTTGAGGGGTCTAGGGTCTCATGATGAATGGTGAGAACATGTCGCGCTCAAGGAACTGTTGTATGATGTTAAGACCAGCCATCACCACAGTGTGGTTCGCGATCTTCATGGCCCAAACCACTGCCAGATTTGCCAATAGTACTCTTACAGTGCTCTTGAGTCCCTCAAATCGATCATAAGCTCGAGTCGGGTTGCCTTTACCTGTGCTTGCTCTGTCTGTGGCTCAAGAACTGGCTATGACCTCTCTAATGTAACTCCCTCAGCCTCCAATGGTTCTGGTGGAGGCATGTTCAGCACATACACCCCGTCTCTATACCTGCAGATCATACACATTTGTCGCATGGTCTCCATGCCTAGGGGTGCAAGTATAATCGTCTTCTCGGCCCCTCTGATTACGTCCAATAGGCCCATCACCATCATGAGTCTAGTGATGTTAAGGCCCATGAAAATAAATAAAATACTGGCGTACTGGCCTTGGTACCTTAAACACTCAGCTACGACGTGCACCAGGTGGATTGGCTGACTCTGCACCATAGAGTACAAGTATAATAGCTCCTACTTGCTCAGTACCCCTGTGCTATCATCATGTACATTTACTAAACAGCTAAGAATGGCGTAAATGTACCGATATGTTGGCCAAGAAAGGCAAGTAGCCTTGGATACGCCCAGATCATACTGACCCTAACCACAAAGTGTCTTGTATGCTCGCTGGGACGTCAGACTGCTAGGATAATCTGTCAGTAATTTAGCGTATTCCTCTGTGGCTGTGAACACCTAGTCATATAAACCAAGTAGAACTGAAAACTAGCTAACACTTATGTTGTGGTGCTCCCCAAATGCTCGAAACTATATAATATTGAAATTCAAAAAGCAGTGGTAAGAGTGATCAAACTCAAATGATGATAGCACCTACAATGTGAGCAAACAGATAGCTGGCTCTTTTATCAATAGTAAACACCATTAGCTACCCACCGAAAGGAGCTCGTCAACCTAATCAGCCATGTTATCAGCTAACTGCACCTCCCTGAGAGAACTGAAATCCAAAAATCACGTCTACCACAACTTGAGCTTCGACAGACACTCAAATCGAGCCTGATGCTCAGGAATGGCGAATTCCAAACTTTCTAGCTCAGGTGTAGGCTCTCGAGGATGCTTGCCGGCTACTTTTTTTGTTATGGGAACCATACCTGCAATTATTGAAGAAAAATAAATCAAATTCATTCATAAAATAATACTGCAAGAATCCACACGGTAGTGTGGAAATTCCAAACGCACGTGTCGATCCACAGGGCGTGAAAGCCGCACGGCCCCTGTGCTAGGAATCGACAAATACACCTCCAAATTGCTTCTAAACTTGTTCTAAACATACATCAACCATTTTTAGCATGGAAATGACTCACATTCACCAGTTTAATCGAAGAAAATCAATGAAAATTAAGTAATTGCAAAGCAAAGAGAAGAAGAGGGTTTACCGGCAAGATGAAGTTGAAAAACATTAAAATCTGCCGGAAAACTTGAGTGAAACTTTTCTAAGCCAGTGGTGGGAAGTTGGGAGGGTGCGAGAGAGTGTTTTCTGAGTGTTTGCACATCAGATAATGAAAAGGGGTTGATAGATTTATAAAGAAAATCACAGCCGTATGATTCCTGCACATCCACACGGGTGTGTGGAAATTACTCACGTCTGTGTGACTTTACTTGAGAGCCCACAGGGGCAGACACACGCCCCTGTGTGCTCTCTGGAAAACACTCACTACTTCTGAATGCATCCACACGGGTGTGTGGAAATTCCCCACGTCCGTGTGCCTGACCCACAGGGGCATAGGCACGCCCCTGTGGCTTTTTTATCCAACCGAGAAAACTCTCTAAGTGTTTCACACGGCCGTGGGGAAATTCTACACGGGCATGGACCTTCACAAGACCAACTCACAAGGGCACCCACACATCCTTGTGTCTCTCGGGATGGAGGAAAACATCTCCGTAGAGATCCACACGAGGCATGTGGAAATTACCCACGCCCGCATTGTTATCATAGGGATATCCACAGGGGCAGACGCACGCCCCTGTGTCTTCTCGGGAAAAATCTCTAAGTCTCTGCAGAAAGACACACGCCCATGTGAAAATTACCCACGGGCATATGATCGTCATGAGGTCATTCACAGGGGCGAGTCCACGGCCCTGTGCCTTCTCTGGATGGGCTCATAACAGAGACACGCCTATGTGGAAATTCCTCACGGCCATGTGTATTCTCTAGATGACTTAGAATAAATCTGCAGGCTCTGTAGAAAATTCCTGAACATGTATACACACTTAGAGCTTGCCTCTATGATGCAAAATATACCAGAGAAACATGAAAAACATGCTTGAATGACCAACAACTTCACCACACACATTTAAGCACACGATAACACCAAATAATCCACACGAAAATCATAGCCACAACATCTAAAAATCTAGACACCAACACTCAACACCTTATTCATGTAAAAACTAGACTAACAGCAATAAATCAGTAAAGATTTTGGTTGCCTCCTAAGAAGCGTTTGTTTAATGATAAGTGCTTGTGTGATAAGAGTGTGAAGTATTATTTCCTTATGATGAGCATTACTTTTATCAGGTTTTAGCACTAATAGATGTGTATTTGTGTTCTTTTGCGCATGTAGGGTTGTGAAGCTAAGTATTAAGAAAAGAAGCCAAAAGTAGATCTTGAATGCATTATTTGGAGGAATCTTGGAAGGAATAAACGAGAAGACACAAGTTGGGTCAAGGATACTTGAATTTGTGACAACCTCCATGTATTCAAGCAATTATAATGAGTTGGAGGGGCATGAAGACAGTCACATTTGTGTATCCCTAATTGTGCATTGATAGCAAGATCTTCACCAATGAGGCTTTTTATTGAAGAAGCATCGCGATGTATGGCATAGACGTGTGCCCGTTTATGTTGCCTCTATGAAAAGTGTGGAATCGGCAGTGTTTTGGCGGAGCACTGTAGCAGGTTAATGTAGTAAACCACTGTAGCAATATAGTGTAGCATATATTGTTCACAGCCGGCCGAAAATGATATTTCCAAAGAATCCACACGGGCGTGTGGAAATTACCCACGGGCGTATGGAAAATCCATAAGCCCCTATGGATGCCCGATTTAAGCCCTATTTAAGCCAAGATTACAACTCCGAATTTTGGGCTAAATCCGGCATTCATCCAAATGATTTAGTAGTCAGCGCAGTTCAATAGTTTGGCCGATGAGGATCCAAACAATCACATATAGAACTTCTTGGAAGTTTGTGACATGCTGAAGATTAATGGTGTTTCGAATGATAACATTTGATTGAGGGCTTTCCCATTTTCTCTCAAAGGAAGGGCCAAGTAGTAGCTACATTCCTTGCCAAAAGCATCCATCACGACCTGGAATGAGATGGTGAAAGCTTTCCTTACGAGATAGTTTCCTCTGGGAAATTTAGCAAAGCTTCATAATGAAATTTCATTGTTTGTTCAGATGGAGCTTGAGTCCATGTTTGAGACATGGGAGCGTTTCAAGGAACTTTTGCGGAAGTGCCCACAACACAGATTACCTGAATGGATGATCATTCATACTTTTTATAATGGGTTGAACCCGAGTACAAGACAATTGTTAGATGTCGCCGCAGCAGGTGCAATGGGGAGTAAGACCCTTGAAGAAGCCCGACAGTTGGCAGAGGACATGGCCATGAGCAGTTATCAGTGGAATGCGCAGATAAGGAAAAAGGTGGTCGAGCTCCATGAAATAGATGCAGTCACTTCTTTAGCAGCCCAAGTGGAATCATTCAGTAAGAAGTTAGGCCATCTAACTTCTAATAAATTGGAGGCTATGACTACTTGCACTGGGTGTGGGGGAGGACATGCTCCATCCGGTTGGCCTATTTCTATTGGTGATACATCTTCAGCAGAGCAAGTTGACTTTGTGGGTAATTTAATGAGGAACCAAGGTAATCCATTAATAAGTGCTTGTGCGATAAGAATGCGAAGCGTTCTTTTCTTATGTTGAGTATTACGTTTCTCTGGTTTTAATGCACAAATTTTGAGGAAATCTTACTAAGGTTCAAACGTGAAGATATAGGTCGGGTTCGAGATGTGGGAATGTGTGCCAACCTTCTCGTATTCGAGTTAGCACAACTATTTGGAGGGGCACAAGGGCAGTCACATTCACGCATTCCGACTTGTGCATATAGAACAAGATCTCCACCAACATGTCCGTTATTGAAGAAGCAAAGGGTTCCACGACGTAAACGTTTGCCCGTTTGCATTACCTCAATGAAAGCATAGATTCATGAGTATTTCAGGCCGGTACTCCACAGGGGCATGTGGAAATTACCCACGCCCGCATTGTTATCATAGCGATATCCACAGGGGCAGACGCACGCCCCTGTGTCTTCTCGGGAAAAATCTCTAAGTCTCTGCAGAAAGACACACGCCCATGTGAAAATTACCCACGGGCATATGATCGTCATGAGGTCATTCACAGGGGCGAGTCCACGGCCCTGTGCCTTCTCTGGATGGGCTCATAACAGAGACACGCCTATGTGGAAATTCCTCACGGCCATGTGTATTCTCTAGATGACTTAGAATAAATCTGCAGGCTCTGTAGAAAATTCCTGAACATGTATACACACTTAGAGCTTGCCTCTATGATGCAAAATATACCAGAGAAACATGAAAAACATGCTTGAATGACCAACAACTTCACCACACACATTTAAGCACACGATAACACCAAATAATCCACACGAAAATCATAGCCACAACATCTAAAAATCTAGACACCAACACTCAACACCTTATTCATGTAAAAACTAGACTAACAGCAATAAATCAGTAAAGATTTTGGTTGCCTCCTAAGAAGTGTTTGTTTAATGATAAGTGCTTGTGTGATAAGAGTGTGAAGTATTATTTCCTTATGATGAGCATTACTTTTATCAGGTTTTAGCACTAATAGATGTGTATTTGTGTTCTTTTGCGCATGTAGGGTTGTGAAGCTAAGTATTAAGAAAAGAAGCCAAAGTAGATCTTGAATGCATTATTTGGAGGAATCTTGGAAGGAATAAACGAGAAGACACAAGTTGGGTCAAGGATACTTGAATTTGTGACAACCTCCATGTATTCAAGCAATTATAATGAGTTGGAGGGGCATGAAGACAGTCACATTTGTGTATCCCTAATTGTGCATTGATAGCAAGATCTTCACCAATGAGGCTTTTTATTGAAGAAGCATCGCGATGTATGGCATAGACGTGTGCCCGTTTATGTTGCCTCTATGAAAAGTGTGGAATCGGCAGTGTTTTGGCGGAGCACTGTAGCAGGTTAATGTAGTAAACCACTGTAGCAATATAGTGTAGCATATATTGTTCACAGCCGGCCGAAAATGATATTTCCAAAGAATCCACACGGGCGTGTGGAAATTACCCACGGGCGTATGGAAAATCCATAAGCCCCTATGGATGCCCGATTTAAGCCCTATTTAAGCCAAGATTACAACTCCGAATTTTGGGCTAAATCCGGCATTCATCCAAATGATTTAGTAGTCAGCGCAGTTCAATAGTTTGGCCGATGAGGATCCAAACAATCACATATAGAACTTCTTGGAAGTTTGTGACATGCTGAAGATTAATGGTGTTTCGAATGATAACATTTGATTGAGGGCTTTCCCATTTTCTCTCAAAGGAAGGGCCAAGTAGTAGCTACATTCCTTGCCAAAAGCATCCATCACGACCTGGAATGAGATGGTGAAAGCTTTCCTTACGAGATAGTTTCCTCTGGGAAATTTAGCAAAGCTTCATAATGAAATTTCATTGTTTGTTCAGATGGAGCTTGAGTCCATGTTTGAGACATGGGAGCGTTTCAAGGAACTTTTGCGGAAGTGCCCACAACACAGATTACCTGAATGGATGATCATTCATACTTTTTATAATGGGTTGAACCCGAGTACAAGACAATTGTTAGATGTCGCCGCAGCAGGTGCAATGGGGAGTAAGACCCTTGAAGAAGCCCGACAGTTGGCAGAGGACATGGCCATGAGCAGTTATCAGTGGAATGCGCAGATAAGGAAAAAGGTGGTCGAGCTCCATGAAATAGATGCAGTCACTTCTTTAGCAGCCCAAGTGGAATCATTCAGTAAGAAGTTAGGCCATCTAACTTCTAATAAATTGGAGGCTATGACTACTTGCACTGGGTGTGGGGGAGGACATGCTCCATCCGGTTGGCCTATTTCTATTGGTGATACATCTTCAGCAGAGCAAGTTGACTTTGTGGGTAATTTAATGAGGAACCAAGGTAATCCATTAATAAGTGCTTGTGCGATAAGAATGCGAAGCGTTCTTTTCTTATGTTGAGTATTACGTTTCTCTGGTTTTAATGCACAAATTTTGAGGAAATCTTACTAAGGTTCAAACGTGAAGATATAGGTCGGGTTCGAGATGTGGGAATGTGTGCCAACCTTCTCGTATTCGAGTTAGCACAACTATTTGGAGGGGCACAAGGGCAGTCACATTCACGCATTCCGACTTGTGCATATAGAACAAGATCTCCACCAACATGTCCGTTATTGAAGAAGCAAAGGGTTCCACGACGTAAACGTTTGCCCGTTTGCATTACCTCAATGAAAGCATAGATTCATGAGTATTTCAGGCCGGTACTCCACAGGGGCATGTGGAAATTACCCACGCCCGCATTGTTATCATAGCGATATCCACAGGGGCAGACGCACGCCCCTGTGTCTTCTCGGGAAAAATCTCTAAGTCTCTGCAGAAAGACACACGCCCATGTGAAAATTACCCACGGGCATATGATCGTCATGAGGTCATTCACAGGGGCGAGTCCACGGCCCTGTGCCTTCTCTGGATGGGCTCATAACAGAGACACGCCTATGTGGAAATTCCTCACGGCCATGTGTATTCTCTAGATGACTTAGAATAAATCTGCAGGCTCTGTAGAAAATTCCTGAACATGTATACACACTTAGAGCTTGCCTCTATGATGCAAAATATACCAGAGAAACATGAAAAACATGCTTGAATGACCAACAACTTCACCACACACATTTAAGCACACGATAACACCAAATAATCCACACGAAAATCATAGCCACAACATCTAAAAATCTAGACACCAACACTCAACACCTTATTCATGTAAAAACTAGACTAACAGCAATAAATCAGTAAAGATTTTGGTTGCCTCCTAAGAAGCGTTTGTTTAATGATAAGTGCTTGTGTGATAAGAGTGTGAAGTATTATTTCCTTATGATGAGCATTACTTTTATCAGGTTTTAGCACTAATAGATGTGTATTTGTGTTCTTTTGCGCATGTAGGGTTGTGAAGCTAAGTATTAAGAAAAGAAGCCAAAAGTAGATCTTGAATGCATTATTTGGAGGAATCTTGGAAGGAATAAACGAGAAGACACAAGTTGGGTCAAGGATACTTGAATTTGTGACAACCTCCATGTATTCAAGCAATTATAATGAGTTGGAGGGGCATGAAGACAGTCACATTTGTGTATCCCTAATTGTGCATTGATAGCAAGATCTTCACCAATGAGGCTTTTTATTGAAGAAGCATCGCGATGTATGGCAAAGACGTGTGCCCGTTTATGTTGCCTCTATGAAAAGTGTGGAATCGGCAGTATTTTAGCGGAGCACTGTAGCAGGTTAATGTAGTAAACCACTGTAGCAATATAGTGTAGCATATATTGTTCACAGCCGGCCGAAAATGATATTTCAAAGAATCCACACGGGCGTGTGGAAATTACCCACGGGCGTATGGAAAATCCATAAGCCCCTATGGATGCCCGATTTAAGCCCTATTTAAGCCAAGATTACAACTCCGAATTTTGGGCTAAATCCGGCATTCATCCAAATGATTTAGTAGTCAGCACAGTTCAATAGTTTGGCCGATGAGGATCCAAACAATCACATAGAGAACTTCTTGGAAGTTTGTGACATGCTGAAGATTAATGGTGTTTCGAATGATAACATTTGATTGAGGGCTTTCCCATTTTCTCTCAAAGGAAGGGCCAAGTAGTAGCTACATTCCTTGCCAAAAGCATCCATCACGACCTGGAATGAGATGGTCAAAGCTTTCCTTACGAGATAGTTTCCTCTGGGAAATTTAGCAAAGCTTCATAATGAAATTTCATTGTTTGTTCAGATGGAGCTTGAGTCCATGTTTGAGACATGGGAGCGTTTCAAGGAACTTTTGCGGAAGTGCCCACAACACAGATTACCTGAATGGATGATCATTCATACTTTTTATAATGGGTTGAACCCGAGTACAAGACAATTGTTAGATGTCGCCGCAGCAGGTGCAATGGGGAGTAAGACCCTTGAAGAAGCCCGACAGTTGGCAGAGGACATGGCCATGAGCAGTTATCAGTGGAATGCGCAGATAAGGAAAAAGGTGGTCGAGCTCCATGAAATAGATGCAGTCACTTCTTTAGCAGCCCAAGTGGAATCATTCAGTAAGAAGTTAGGCCATCTAACTTCTAATAAATTGGAGGCTATGACTACTTGCACTGGGTGTGGGGGAGGACATGCTCCATCCGGTTGGCCTATTTCTATTGGTGATACATCTTCAGCAGAGCAAGTTGACTTTGTGGGTAATTTAATGAGGAACCAAGGTAATCCATTAATAAGTGCTTGTGCGATAAGAATGCGAAGCGTTCTTTTCTTATGTTGAGTATTACTTTTCTCTGGTTTTAATGCACAAATTTTGAGGAAATCTTACTAAGGTTCAAACGTGAAGATATAGGTCGGGTTCGAGATGTGGGAATGTGTGCCAACCTTCTCGTATTCGAGTTAGCACAACTATTTGGAGGGGCACAAGGGCAGTCACATTCACGCATTCCGACTTGTGCATATAGAACAAGATCTCCACCAACATGTCCGTTATTGAAGAAGCAAAGGGTTCCACGACGTAAACGTTTGCCCGTTTGCATTACCTCAATGAAAGCATAGATTCATGAGTATTTCAGGCCGGTACTCCACAGGGGCATGTGGAAATTACCCACGCCCGCATTGTTATCATAGCGATATCCACAGGGGCAGACGCACGCCCCTGTGTCTTCTCGGGAAAAATCTCTAAGTCTCTGCAGAAAGACACACGCCCATGTGAAAATTACCCACGGGCATATGATCGTCATGAGGTCATTCACAGGGGCGAGTCCACGGCCCTGTGCCTTCTCTGGATGGGCTCATAACAGAGACACGCCTATGTGGAAATTCCTCACGGCCATGTGTATTCTCTAGATGACTTAGAATAAATCTGCAGGCTCTGTAGAAAATTCCTGAACATGTATACACACTTAGAGCTTGCCTCTATGATGCAAAATATACCAGAGAAACATGAAAAACATGCTTGAATGACCAACAACTTCACCACACACATTTAAGCACACGATAACACCAAATAATCCACACGAAAATCATAGCCACAACATCTAAAAATCTAGACACCAACACTCAACACCTTATTCATGTAAAAACTAGACTAACAGCAATAAATCAGTAAAGATTTTGGTTGCCTCCTAAGAAGCGTTTGTTTAATGATAAGTGCTTGTGTGATAAGAGTGTGAAGTATTATTTCCTTATGATGAGCATTACTTTTATCAGGTTTTAGCACTAATAGATGTGTATTTGTGTTCTTTTGCGCATGTAGGGTTGTGAAGCTAAGTATTAAGAAAAGAAGCCAAAAGTAGATCTTGAATGCATTATTTGGAGGAATCTTGGAAGGAATAAACGAGAAGACACAAGTTGGGTCAAGGATACTTGAATTTGTGACAACCTCCATGTATTCAAGCAATTATAATGAGTTGGAGGGGCATGAAGACAGTCACATTTGTGTATCCCTAATTGTGCATTGATAGCAAGATCTTCACCAATGAGGCTTTTTATTGAAGAAGCATCGCGATGTATGGCAAAGACGTGTGCCCGTTTATGTTGCCTCTATGAAAAGTGTGGAATCGGCAGTGTTTTGGCGGAGCACTGTAGCAGGTTAATGTAGTAAACCACTGTAGCAATATAGTGTAGCATATATTGTTCACAGCCGGCCGAAAATGATATTTCCAAAGAATCCACACGGGCGTGTGGAAATTACCCACGGGCGTATGGAAAATCCATAAGCCCCTATGGATGCCCGATTTAAGCCCTATTTAAGCCAAGATTACAACTCCGAATTTTGGGCTAAATCCGGCATTCATCCAAATGATTTAGTAGTCAGCGCAGTTCAATAGTTTGGCCGATGAGGATCCAAACAATCACATAGAGAACTTCTTGGAAGTTTGTGACATGCTGAAGATTAATGGTGTTTCGAATGATAACATTTGATTGAGGGCTTTCCCATTTTCTCTCAAAGGAAGGGCCAAGTAGTAGCTACATTCCTTGCCAAAAGCATCCATCACGACCTGGAATGAGATGGTCAAAGCTTTCCTTACGAGATAGTTTCCTCTGGGAAATTTAGCAAAGCTTCGTAATGAAATTTCATTGTTTGTTCAGATGGAGCTTGAGTCCATGTTTGAGACATGGGAGCGTTTCAAGGAACTTTTGCGGAAGTGCCCACAACACAGATTACCTGAATGGATGATCATTCATACTTTTTATAATGGGTTGAACCCGAGTACAAGACAATTGTTAGATGTCGCCGCAGCAGGTGCAATGGGGAGTAAGACCCTTGAAGAAGCCCGACAGTTGGCAGAGGACATGGCCATGAGCAGTTATCAGTGGAATGCGCAGATAAGGAAAAAGGTGGTCGAGCTCCATGAAATAGATGCAGTCACTTCTTTAGCAGCCCAAGTGGAATCATTCAGTAAGAAGTTAGGCCATCTAACTTCTAATAAATTGGAGGCTATGACTACTTGCACTGGGTGTGGGGGAGGACATGCTCCATCCGGTTGGCCTATTTCTATTGGTGATACATCTTCAGCAGAGCAAGTTGACTTTGTGGGTAATTTAATGAGGAACCAAGGTAATCCATTAATAAGTGCTTGTGCGATAAGAATGCGAAGTGTTCTTTTCTTATGTTGAGTATTACTTTTCTCTGGTTTTAATGCACAAATTTTGAGGAAATCTTACTAAGGTTCAAACGTGAAGATATAGGTCGGGTTCGAGATGTGGGAATGTGTGCCAACCTTCTCGTATTCGAGTTAGCACAACTATTTGGAGGGGCACAAGGGCAGTCACATTCAAGCATTCCGACTTGTGCATATAGAACAAGATCTCCACCAACATGTCCGTTATTGAAGAAGCAAAGGGTTCCACGACGTAAACGTTTGCCCGTTTGCATTACCTCAATGAAAGCATAGATTCAGGAGTATTTCAGGCCGGTACTGTAGTAGGGTACCGTAGCAATACTGTAGCAACATGTCCGGTATTATAGCAGCACTGTATCAATACTGTTCATAGACAGCCAAGAAAACAGGAAAACATAGAATCCACAGGGCCGTGTGGAAATTCCACACGGCCGTGTGAAATATCCACAGGGGTGCTCACCGGGGCGTGTGGATTCCTGATTCCAGCCCTTTAAAAGCCGATTTCAGCCCCGATTTTAGCATTCTTTTCTCCATCTTTTCACCAACTTGAGAGAGGGCTTCAGCTAGGGTTTTGATAGGTATTGGCTATGGATTTGGAGAGTTTATATGGCTCTGACATCGCTCTCCATTTGGAAGAAGGTTTGTGGGAGAGCTTTCGTTGGCACCGATCCGGCAAGGTGTATCCTAGGCCGAACAATGGGACCCTTGCGACGAGTAGAGGACTCTCTACAAGACCATCACCACACCTATCGAGGGAGTTTTCTATGGATTCAATGCTTTTACATTCGATTTCATTGATTGTATTTAGTTCCATGGAGAGCTAAACCCCCTAGTGAGTACTTGGGCATTTTTGAACCCTAGGATGTATTCGGTTCGTTGAATCTCTTTATTATGCTTTCAATTAATTGATGTTTATTGTGAGTTCCAATCTTGAATGCTTGATTGTATGAATACTCCTCTAGAATGACACTAGGATTGAGAGTTCTTTTTGGTAAACCTTGTCAGTGAGTGACACACCATGAGAGTTAGACAAAGCTAGGTTGGAGAGGGTTGAGAGGGTGAGTTAAGAGACAGCGGATCATCCCATTTCCCCTCTAGTGTGATTTATTCTACCTCCATTTCCTTGGGTTCTTTGTGGTCATAGTAGAGTGAATGGACTAAAGGATGACCTTCCGCTGGGGCTTAGTTGCGGGTTGACACGTCCGAATATGCGTGTGAACCGCAAGTGCACGGGTGTAGAAATAATAATTACCCCGGTGAGTGGGTAGTCGAATCCACAGGGAACGGAAGTATTAGTATTAACCAATTCTTAGTTATCTAGTCGAAATCATTGGATGTGATGAAATGAACTAATTGCAAGAGAATTAATAAGTAAGCAAACGGGCAAGAAAACAAGTAAAGGAGATCTAAATCAATAAAGATAAGGTACCCGGACAATGCTCCCCCTAGGATCTAACATGAAGCTCAAGATTTACTAAATGCTTCTAAACTGAGTCTAATGAGTCGAGGTAATCCAAGAACAACCGGTCCTTGCCTCCAAGCCACCGGTACTAGTCCCCTACAAGGTCCCAGTGGAGAAATCGTTCAATCTCAACACCTCACACCCCATATGACCGCAATACGCTCTAGGGACAACTAAGGGTGAAACCGATTCCTAAGGATAGATCCAACCCTAATTCCCGATGAAGGATCCCTAAACCCCTACAAGGTCCCGGTGGAGAAATCTCTCAATCTCATGCCTCACACCAAATATGGTTGCATAGATTTTAGGAAATACGGAGATAGGAAACACTCAATCTGGAAGGAAAAGGGGACACTCCACTATCTCATGACTCACCCTCTCAACCCTCTTTAACCTTGAAGTTCTAACTCTAATGGAGACCTCTCTCTCATCAAAGTAACAAATCAAGCTAATCCAGTCAACCACAAGGATTAATTAAACATGAAAGCAATGGGAATACATGATTAAAACTTAAATCAACTCGGATTTAATAGAAACATAAAGCAAATCATTACAAAAACATAGATCCTAGGGTTCACATACCCAAATACCTACTAGGGTCTAGCCCTCCGTGGAGCAAGTTACAAAACAATGATGAATACAATGAAAAGCAATGAAAACCATGAAGTAAAACCCCCTTAAATTTGTGATGATGGCCTTGATGGATCGCCGAACATCTTGAAGAATTCTTCTCCGAAGCCAGGTCGCCGAAGGCTCCCTCTATGCTATGACGGAGAAAAGATCGATCAAAGATGGTGATGGATGCCCCCCAATATCACCAAAGACCTCCTCCAAAACCCTAGCCGCCTTGCCTTCAAAGTGCTCGCGAAACCCCTCGCAAAAAGTCCCTCAAAAATAGGGCAAACGGCCTATTTAAAGCCCAAAACCGCGCCTGTCACGTGCCCCCACGTGCCCGTGTGGATTTTTCACGCGCCCGCGTGGGCTGCAGGAATTTCACAAAATGCAGTCCAAACACTCTTCTCTTGAGGCCAGATGTCCGGGCACACGTCCATGTGGTAGGCTATAAACCTTTCTTCATCGAGGTATCTTTGAGAGGTCTTGCAATATTTACAAAGAGAAGGAACATGAAAATGTGGCTGCCTTTGTGCCCTTCCAAATAGTGAATTGACTTGAATCTTCTTGGAAGTTGGCACACATCTCCAGGTTTATGAACTCCTCTCGTGTCTTGGTCCTTGAATTGAATAAGAACTCCCAACATTGTGTCTTTATAGCCTATCTTTGCTTCCTTTTTACTCTTCAAAGCATTCACAACCTATATGCATAAAAGAACACCAAATACACAATATGAGACATAAACCATGATAAAAATGACGCTCAATGCATGTGAAACATATATAAAAATATGTCTACTCAAGCACTTATCACGGGTGCAATGGAGTGAAGCGTTGAAGTGATTTTAGCACTTAGGCCTTAATTATAGCCAGGGACCTTCCACCTGGACCAAAGGGTTAGTTCTACATATAGGAAGAGGATTTATCACTTGGAATCCCTATAACTCATTACAATTTTATACAAGTGCGAGGTTGAGAGGCTATCCAATTTCTCCTCAAGGACATGTATAGAGTTAGGCATGGTTGACCTTAGATTTGGGACCATGTATTAAAGGATATCCACGACTCACTATTACATTATTTAGGAAGCATAATAGAGGGTTCTTGCACTTGAAATGATTGTCCTAGGCGGAATAATATCCGGGTACCCCATTTATATCGATTGCCTTACCTTCTCTTTTACTTGTGTTCTCTTTCTTGTTGCTTTTACTTTTTTTATTTGATATCTTGTCACACATATCACTATTCATCTTTCACATAGTTAATAAACAATTTAAGTGTCTTTATTTCCTACTCTCTGTGGATACAATACCCACTCATCTGGGATTTTTACTTCGATGACCCCGAGCACTTGTGGGACATACGCAAAGGGCGTTTGTCATGCATATAGCAATACCTACAACTCGGGTAGGAAAAGCCATCCCAACTTTTCATGGAGTGACCAAAGGCAATAGAAGGCCATGGTACCAACTGGTTTTCAACAACAACAAGTCCCGAACATGGAAAATCGAGTTTCAGGTTTGGAGACTTGGATGACCGACTTAGAGAAAGCCTTGACCCGATTTGTGTAATCATCGGATACACGGTTTCAATCAGTCGGGGCTACACTTCGCAACCACACCACTTCGTTGCAGAATCTAGAGAATCAAGTGGGGAAAATCACGAAGTCTATATCGGAGAGAACACAAGGAAACTTGCCAACTAACACAGAGACCAATCCACGAAAACATGTGAAGGCGATCACTTTAAGAAGTGGTCGTGAGGTCGAGGGTAGGCTTCCGAGTGAGAAGACCAATGTTGAAGCATAAGAGGTCGTAGAGGTTGAGGAAAGAGTGAACAAGGAGAAAGAGGTGGCTTCCCCACCCTAGAAGCCAAGAATCCTTTACCCCTTAAGATTGAAGAATGACCAAACCGACGAGCCGTATAAGAAGTTTCTAAGTTTATTTAAGCAAATACATATAAATATTCCCTTTGTTGAGGCATTATCCCAAATGCCTAGGTATGCAAAATTCTTGAAAGATTTGTTGACCACCAAAAGATGGCATTGGCAGACTCAGGGGCTAGTATCAATGTCATGCCATATTCTTTCTTTCAGAAGCTAGGATTGGGAGAGCCTAGGCCCACTCGGATGACATTGCAATTGGCAGACTGAATGGTGAGACATCTGAGGGGCATCATTGAAGACGTGCTTATCAAGGTCGACAAGTACATATTTCCTGAAGACATCATAGTGTTAGTCATCGATGAGGATACAGATGTTCCTTTCATACTTGGGAGGCCATTCTTGCGCACTTCTGATAAGTGCTTGTGTAATAAAAATATGAATTATTGTTTCCTTATGATGAGCATTACTTTTCTTGGGTTTTAACACTAATATATGTGTATTTAAGTTACTTTCATGCATATAGGGTTGTGAAGCCGAATGTTAGACAAAGAAGCCAATGTAGATCATGAATGCACCAATTTGGAGGAAATCTTATGAGGGTTCAAACGCGAAGACATAAATCGGGTTCAAGATGCGAGAATGTATGCCAACAACCTTGTATTCAAGTTAGCATAACAATTTGGAGGGGTATAGGGACAGTCACATTCAAGCATTCCGGCTTGTGCATGTTTAACTAGATCTCCATCAACGTGTCCGTTATTGAAGAAGCAAAGCGATCTACGATGTAAATGTGTGCCCGTTTATATTACCTCGATGAAAATATTGATTCAGGAGTGTTTTGGGCCTGCACTGTAGCAGGCACTTTAGCAAAACACTGTAACATTTCACTGTAGTAGGTACTGTTCACAGCCTGCCGAAAATGAGCAAAACAGAGAATTCACACGGGTGTGTGGAAATTCCCCACATCTGTGTGGAAAATCCACCGGAGCACCCATAGGGGCGTATGGACTCCCGATTCCAGCCCTTTAAAAGCTGATTTCAGCCCCGATTTCAGCATTCTTTTCTCCATCTTTTCCCCAACTGGAGAGAGGACCGCGGATATGGTTTTGAGAGGTATTGGCTTGGGATTTGGAGAGGTTCTATGGCTCTGACATTGTGCTCCATTTGGAAGAAGGTTAGTAGGAGAGCTTTCGTCAGCACCGATCCGGCGAGGTGTATCCTAGGCCGGACAAAGGGACCCTTGGATGAGTAGAGGACTCTCCACAAGACCATCGTCACGACTGTGAAGAAGGTTTTGTATGGATTCTTTGCTTTTACATTTGATTTCATTAATTGTAATAAGCTCCATGGAGAGCTAAACCTCCTTGTGGGTACTTGGATTTTGTGAACCCTAGGATGTATTCGTTTCATTGAACCTCTTGATTATGCTTACAATTAATTGATGTTTTATTTGAGTTCCAATCTTGAATGCTTGATTGTATGAATGCTACTTTAGAGTGACACTATGGTTGAGAGTTCTTGTTGGTAACCCTTGTGAGTGAGTGACACACCACGAGGGTTAGACAAAGCTAGATTGGTGAGGGTTGAGAGGGTGAGTCGAGAGGTAGCGTGTAGCCCGCAAGTGCACGGGTGTGTCGAAGTAATAAATTCCCAAGTGAGTGGGTTATCGTATCCATAGGGAGTAAGGAATAGAAACACCCAAGGTTGGTACTTAACTAAGTGAAGATGAAATAGTGATTGTGTTGATGAAATGTAATGTAAACCAGATTAAAGAAAATAGGAAAGAGAGGCACAAATTAATGGTCACAAACCTAAGGTCAACCGTGACTAACTCAACACTATGTCCCGGCTAAGAAATCTACCAGTCTCAACAGCTCACACTATGTAAATTTGCAAGAAGCTCTAGGGATAAACCCTATTCCTACATGTAGATCTAACCTTTTGGTCCAGGTGAAAGGCCCCTAGGCACAATTAAGCCCAAGATACTAAGGATTACTATAACGCTTCACTCTATTGCTCGCCCAACTAAGCCCCAGCGCAGTTCCTCTCTTAGCACTTCACTCTATTGTGACCACAAAGAACTCTAGGAAATGGAGGTAGGATAAATCACACCAGAATGGAAAGGGGACGCTCCGCTACCTCTCGAATCACCCTCTCAACCCTCTCTAATCTTGCATTATCTAACCCTCACGGTGTGTTACTCACTCGCAATGAATACCAAAGTGAACTCTCAACCCTAGTGCCACTCTAAGGGAGAAATCATTCAACAAGCATTTAAGATTGGAACTCAATTAAAAACATCAATTAAGGAAAGCATAATAAAAGCTTAATGAAACAAATACATCCTACGGTTCACAAATCCAATTATCCACTAGGGGGTTTAGATCTCCATGGAGCAAGATACAATCAATAATGCATTCGAAAGTAAAAACAAGTAATCCACAGAAAAATTCCCTCGGTATTCATGTCGATGGTCTTGGGGAGTCGCATCATCCTCTCCAAAGGTCCCTTGTCAAGCCTAGGACACACCTCGCTGGATCGGTGCTGACGAAAGCTTCCCATAAAACTATCTTCCAAGAGAAACGCGGTGTTGAAGCCATCGACCACTCTAATAGCCTTGCTGATAAGTTCTTGAGTAGACATATTTTTATATATGTTTTACATGCATTGAGCATCATTTTTACTATTGTTTATGTCTCATATTGTGTATTTGGTGTTCTTTTATGCATATAGGTTGTGAATGCCTTCTAGAGTAAAAAGGAAGCAAAGATAGGCTATAAAGGCACAATGTTGGGAGTTCTTGTTCAATCCAAGGACCAAGACACGAGCGGAGTTCATGAACGTGGAGATGTGTGCCAACTTCCAAGAAGATTCGAGTCAATTCACTAGTTGGAAGGGCACAAAGGCAGCCACATCTTCATATTCCTTCTCTTTGTGAAGATTGCAAGACCTCTCAAAGATACGTCGATGAAGAAAAGTTTTATAGCCTACCACATGGACGTGTGGAAATTACTGTACGAGGAGGTTGGCACACTCGAATACGAGGAGGTTGGCACACACTCTAGCATCTCACACCTGACCTATGTCTTCGCGTTTGAACCTTAGCAAGATTTCCTCCAAAATTGGTGCATTATGATCCACATTGGCCTATTTCCTTCATACTCGGCCTCACAACCCTGCCTGCATAAAAGTAACATAAAAACACATATATTAGTGTAAAAACCCGAGAAAAGTAATGCTCAACATAAGGAATTAACGTTTCGCATTCATATCGCACAAGCACTTATCAAACTCCCCCACACTTAAGCTTTTTCTTGTCCTCAAGCAAAACTTAAAACATTATGTGCATCCATGAAGAAAATATTGAAAGTGCTTGGCCTTAGGTTCACCAAAATATACAAAGAGAGCATTCTACAAGTGAGGGAAATTTCAACACTAAATACGAAAAATCAATGCTCTTGCTAAAAACTTGAATCAAAAAGGAAAACAAAACCTGAAGTCGTGTACGTGTGTGAACTCACTCAAAACAACCCAAGGTATACTCCTCAAAGTTCTAAGTGCAAGGGAATTATTTATCTACAAAAGTGACAACAATTTCAAAGATGGTAGTAGCTTCACACATCCTCTAAGGTAGCCCTTTCCAAAGCGGCCGCCAAGGTGGCTTTCACACTTTCGAGGTGGTAGCTGTTTCTACCTGAGTGGTAGCTTTCACTCATCCTATGAGATAGCTCTTTCTCTCATTAGGCATGACTAGTATCCGACTTATGAGAGTTGCTTCATACTTCATAGGTGGTAGCTCTTTCCACCCAACAAACACAAATAAACAATAAAACTATTTTGTTCCTTCTTTTCATTTTCATCATTTTTTTTTTAGGATTTGGCACAAGAAAATAAACCTAACTATTCCCTTTAACATCGAACATGAGTTTCCAATAGAGTTCAAAGAGTGAGTAGTGCACTAAGTGTAAATCGGGCAAAAATTCCTAAAAATTCAAGCAAGAACTAGATCATGAAAACATATAATGTTAGAAATTCTCCTAAACTCAAGAATACAATCATTGCAACCAAGGTGAACCGTCATTGCCTATGTGAGCATATATCAATCAAGAATAATAGAAAAGATGTGCGCATTATGAAACTCCCCCCCACACTTAAGTTGTACATTGTCCCCAATGTACACATGCAAACTCTCTCAAAATATATATCATTCAAAAATAGATGTGGGGTAAGCAATCAAAACAATGATCCCCCGACTCCTAGTGTTGCGTTTGATGAAGCTAATTCCATGGGAGTAGTGCTCCGATGGGTTGAGAGGCTCACACGGCCAAGTGACTCAGCACCTTGGGCGTGCCCATGACTAAGTCTCAATTCCCAAGAAGACAAGACCATCTGCAAGCATACACGAGGGGGGGGGGTCAGTGAAGCTCAATAAAATAAAAACAACTCGAGTATACAAAATATAGAGAAATGAATACAACTCAAGATCACAAAATGAAAATAAACTCAGAAGGAAAATTCATTCTGAGTATACCAATCCAAAATAAAATGCAGAAAATAAAATGCGAAAAATAAGAACAAAGAAAGTAAAGATGCCTCAAGTGTCGGTGTCAATAGCTAGTACATCTGTTTTCGTTGCTGGTGAAGATGACGCTGGTGCTGCAAAGTAAATGAAGATTGGAAAAGAAAAGAGAAAGAGAAGCTTACCGACAAAATGAGAATGAAAGACTAGAAAACGGCCGGAAAACTCAATTAACAACCCTCTAAAACGACGGTGAGAGGTCAGGAGAGAGCAAGGATGTGTTCTCAAGACGTATGAGGGTGAAAAGATGAAGAAACCCGAAAAGATTTTAAAGAAAACCTGTAGTTCTAGCATATTCTGTACATCCACACGGGCGTGTGGAAACTACCCACGCCTGTGTGCCCGACCCACAGGGGCAGACGCACGCCCCTGTGGACTCTCCATGGAACCGAGAAAATTCTGTAAGACCCACGCCCATGCGAAAATTCCACACGGGCGTGGACATTCACAGCCAAACTCACAGGGACAAACGCACGACCCTGTGTCTTCTCGGGATGAAGAGATCCTCGGCAGAGATTCGCACGGGCGTGCGAAAATTACCCACGCCCGTGCGATTTTTCACAAGGTCACCCACAGGGGCGAGTGCACGCCCCTGTGTGCTATCTGGATAAACCACCCAACTCTGTAGGAATTCACATGCCCGTGCGGAAATTACCCGCGGGCGTGTGACAGTCGCATGATCATTCACAGGGGCAGCCACACGCCCCTGTGCCTTCTCTGGATGAGCTCGCAGTGCAAATCCACGGGCGTGCAGAAATTCCACACGCCCGTGTGTTTTCTCTGGATGCCTTAGAAAATTCTGCAGGCTCTGCAAAAAATTTTTTAACATGTTTACACACTCAGAGCCTGCCCTAATATGTAAGTTTTACCAGTGAAAAACATATGAAATAGCTCAAACGACCAAAACTTCACCAAAACACATGAAAGCACAAGATAACACCAACGGTCCACAAGAAAAGCATAGCAATGGCCTATAAGAATCAAAACACCAACACTCAAGCTCTTATTCATGCAAACACTAAACTAAAAACTAGGAAAACAGTAATTGCTTGGGTTGTCTTCCATGAAGCGCTTGTTTTACGTCACTAAGCTTGACATACCTCTTATTTACCTTATGGAGGCTTGAAAAGAGTATGTTCCTCCCGACTAGACATTGCATAGCTACTTCCCTTAAACCAAAATTTTTCTTGTCGGGGTGGAATATTTGTTGGAGAGTCCAACCATCTTACCTTTGGCCTCCAAGGAAACAATTCGGGTGGGTCATTAGATGGTTTCAATCTCCTACCCACATCTTCTCCCAAACCCAAAATCGTTTTCTTGTAATTTATGAATTGATCAATCCCAAAAAGTGGTGCTTGTTCCATTACCTTAGGATTTACTTCTTCTTGTGTATTTTCAGCTTGAAAGGAACATGACTCTAGCAAATCCCCTTGAAAATTTTCTCGCTCACAAGCACAATCTTCATTCACACTGTCCAAAATTTCAAAATGGTATTCAGCTTCTCCCTTTTCATTTTCTACACCAATGTACTCAATTTGTCCAACTTCTTCATTGTCGTTCACTACCACATCATCTCTACAAGGAACTTGAATTGCTTGCTCAAATGCTTGTTGTTCCTTGGAGAGTGTGTCAAGTATCCCTCCTAATTAATGCTCAAGGTTTTTAAAGGAGGCTTCATGACATCTTAGTGTGGTCTCCATATTTTGGACGTAGACATCGGAGTATCTCACCCGTTTGACATCTTAGTGTGCATCTTCTCCGAGTATCTCACCCGTTTGACATTCCTCTTGAAGTGCCTCCCAATGTTGTTCACCATTATCCCATAATACGTTTGGGTAGCTCACTTCAATTGGATGATATGCGTTGTAACATGGAATGTTCTGTTGTTGTGAAGCTAAAATTCTATCAACTTTTTCACTCAGAGCTTCAACCTGCAAATGTAGAGCAATGACTTGGTCAATCATCATTTAAAATCCTTGCAAAAAAAAGTAAGACATGACAAAAAAAAACAAATGAGAATGATGGAAGAATAAGAAAGTGTGAAATAAATTATTTTTTTTTTATTTTTTATTTTTAGAACAAATCAGAACGGTGATAGAGAAGAGATGTGAAATAGAATGAAGGGTAAATAGCTAAGAAAACAATGTGCAAAGTATCTTTAAACGCCTAGCTCCGCGGCAACGGTGCCAAAAACTTGACAAGGTCCCCTTGCGTATATCCCGCAAGTGCACGGGTTTGTCAAAGTAATAATCCCGGGTGAGCGGGTATCGAATACACAGGGAGTAGGGAATAAAAATACTTAATTCGATTCTTAGCTATGTAAAAGATCAATGATAATGAGTGTGACAATGATTCAATTCTCAACAGTAAAAGCAACAAGTAAGAGAGCAAAAGTAAAGAAGGGGGTAAGGCAATCGATAAAGATGGGGTACTCGGATAATGCTCTACCTAGGATAATTGTTTCAAGTGCAAGAACCCTCTATTATGCTTCCTAATCAATGCAATGGTGAGTCGTGGAAATCCTTAATTACATAGTCCCAAATCTAAGGTAAAATTATGCCTAACTCTATACATATCCCGGAGGAGAAATCGAACAATCTCAACACCTCGCACTCGCATAGAGTTGCAATGAGCACTAGGGATTCCAAGTGATAAATCTCTTCTTAATTATAGACCTAACCCTTTGGTCCAGGTGGAAGGTCCCTAACCACAATTGAGCCCTAGATACTAAAATCACCTCAAAGCTTCACTCCGTTGCACGCGCAAGTAAGCCTCAGCGGAAGTTCATCCCTTAGACCATTCACTCTATTATGGCCGCAAAGAACTCGAGGAACGGAGGTAGAATCTATCACGCCGGAAAGGAAAGGGGACGCTCCTGTACCTCTCGACTCACCCTCTCAACCCTCTCCAACCTAGCTTTGTCTAACGCTCGTGGTTTGTCACTCACTCACAAGGTTACCAACAAGAACTCTCAACCCTAGTGTCACTCTAGGGGCAATGTTCGTACAATCAAGCATTCAAGGTTGGAACTCACAATAAACATCAATTTATTGAAATCATAATAAAGAGGTTCAAAGAAACAAATACATCCTAGGGTTCACAATACCTGAGTACCCACTAGGGGTTTAGCTCTCCATGGAGCTAAGTATAATCAAAGAAATAGAATGTAAAAGCAATGAATTCATAAAGAAACCCCCTCGATAGTCGTGTCGATGGTCTTATGGAAAGTCCTCTACTCGTCGTCCAAGGATTCCCTCGTCCGGTATAGGATACGCCTCGACCGAAGCTCCCCTACCAAGCTTCTTCCTAAGGAATGACAATGTCGGAGCCGTAGAACCTCTCCAAAACTTTAGCCAAAACCCCTCGAAACCCTAGCCGAAGCCCTCTCTCAAGTTGAGGAAAAGATGGAGAAAAGAATACCGAAATCGGGGATAAATCGGCTTTAAATAGGGCTGGAATTGGGTGACTACACGGGCGTGGATTCTCCACGCGCCCGTGCAGAATTTCCACACGGGCGTGGATAATTTCTACACGCCCGTGTGGATTCTCTGTTTCTCTGGTTTCTCGGCCGTCTGTGAGCATTGCTGCAACAGTATATGCTATAGTGCTCTGCTACAGTATTCGACCTGAATAGCTTCCCAGTTCCATACTTTCATCTGGGTAATGCAACGGGTACACGTTCACGTCGTTGATCACTTGCTTCTTCAATGATAGGCAAGTTGGTGGAGCTCTTATTCTATGTGCATAAGTCGGAATGCTCTAGTGTGACTGCCTTTGTGCCCTTCCAAATGGATGTGCCAACTAGAATACGAGGAGGTTGGCACACACTCTAGCATCTCACACCCGACCTATGTCTTCGCGTTTGAACCTTAGCAAGATTTCCTCGAAAATTTGTGCATTATGATCCACATTGGCCTATTTCCTTCATACTCGGCCTCACAACTCTACCTGCATAAAATTAAGATAAAAACACACATATTAGTGTAAAAACCCAAAAAAAGTAATGCTCAACATAAGGAATGAACGCTTCGCATTCATATCGCACAAGCACTTATCATGGCGTATAAGAATATGAGGGGTTAATTTCCATTTTCTTCATCACTATAACCCTTCATTTCCCACTTCTCCATCTTCAAGAATCCAAACTTTTGAGCATAAAAACTAAGTTTCTTCAACTCCTTTGAAATTTAAAAGTGTTTTGCCGGCATTTGCATTAATTTTCCTTCACCGATTTGCTATGGTAAAATTTACCTTCTTCCATCTTCTCCATGCCCTTATTTTGCCAAACCATGAATTTTTATTGGTTTATAAGTGTTGTTTTTCATGGAAAATCTAGTAGAAGCACTTTAGATTGCATGGATCAAAAATTTTTGGAAGCGTTGGAGCCCAATCATGGCTTTCTAGCCATCGCTGAGCGTCCACACGGGTGCGTGGCTGGCACACGCACCCCCGTGGGCCGGCCAACCATTGAACTGTGCACCCACGCGGGCGCGCGACCAGCCCACACACCCACGTGGCTGCCCCACGCGGGCGTGAGGTGCCCTGGCTGAGACTAGAATGCGCCTACTCAGGCGCAGGGCTTTCCCACACTCTCGCATGGGCTGGAAGGGACCCAATAAGGCCAAAAAAGCACTTGGATTGCCCTCTGCCCCCTCGTGGAGCCCTGTACTCATCAAATTCATGCTTAACTGACATCTTTTGAATCTTTATTTGTAGGTATGACACCAAGGACCGAAAAACTTGTTCTGAAATGCTTTGATCTTCTACGGTTTACCTTTGGATGAGAGAACATTCTTTTGACACACCGACAACACCAGAAGATGATATCGATGCCTCAAGCGTCCCACTTATGATTCTTTAGATTTCTTTACTTTTGAACTCATTTTTAGTTTTCTTTATTTTATTGTTTAGACTTTAGTTATCTTTTTCCTTTATTATCTTCGAGAGAGTTTGTGCTTCATTTGTTTTACTAATAAGAACTCGTATGTCTTTTTTTTTTGTTGAGCTTCACTGAACCCCTTATATACGTGTAGATGGCCTTGAGAGTGAAGTTGATGGTGTTTTAGTCATAGACACGATCATGTGCGTTATTCCATGGTCGTGTGAGCTTCACAACCCTTACAACGCGCCCTTGAGATAGAGTTCACCAAATGTTAGTGATGAGTTCAGGGGAGTATTATTTTAATTTCATTCCCGCACATATTATGCTTCTATTGATGCTTTTTTTATTGTGCTTACATGTGTACATTGAGGGCAATGTACATCTTAAGTGTGGGGAGGGTTCACCTTATACATGACTTGTACTTATGTTTTCATGAGAATGTTCTTGTTGCCAATGAAGGTTCACTTAAGGGTTAAGAGTTTAATTCTTAGTTTTTAGAGGTTGTAAACATTGGATTTTATCATGCTCTAGTTTTCATCCAATTTTCTTGAATATTTTTGTCCGTTTGCTCTTTGTGCACTCTTCTCACTCATTAGACCTTTGAAAACTCTAGTTCATTATGTTTGGGACTTACGTGTGCTAGTTCTATTAAAAAAAAATAGAAAAAAAAAATCAGAAAAGTTGAATAAAATTTGGAAATTGTTCGTTGTTTGTACATGGGGGGTGGAAAGAGCTATCACTCATGATGTATGTAGCTACTCTCATAAGTCGGATACTTGTTATGCCCTAATGAGAGAAAGAGTTATCTCATCGGATGTGTGAAAGCTACCACCCTTGGTAAAAAGAGCTACCACCTCGAAAGTGTGAAAGCCACTAGGGAGGCATCTTGGGAAAGGGCTACCTTAGAGGATTGTGTGAAGCTACTACCTATTCTTTTTGTTCATAAACAAGTCCCGTGTTAATAAGAACTTATTAGTGGACATAGTGTTGACATAGGTTGAGTTTTTCACACACACACGCATTCGGATTCTATCACATTCATTTTTTATTGGATTGTTTGCTAGAGCATTGATTGTTTTGTCTACTGTTTTATTTTCTCCATAACTTTAGAATTTTATTCTTGTATCCTCTTGGTGAACCTAAGGCCAAGCACTTCTATTTTCTTTAAATGAGTTTAATGTTTAATTTTGCTTGAGGACAAGCAAAGGGTTCCCGGGTGAGTGGGGTCGAATCCACAGGGAGTAGGGAGTAAAGACACTTAATTCGATTCTTAGCTATGTGGAGTATCAACAATGATAAGTGTGGTAATGATTCAATTCTCAGAAATTAAAAGCAACAAGTAAGAGAGCAAAAGTAAGGAGGAGGCAAGGCAATCGATAAAGATGGGGTACTCGGATGATGCTTCACCTAGGATAATCGCTTCAAGTGCAAGAACTGTCTATTATGCTTCCTAATCAATGCAATAGTGAGTCATGGAAATCCTTACATACATAGTCCCAAATCTAAGGTCAACTATGCCTAACTCTACACATGTCCCGGAGGAGAAATCGAACAATCTCAACACCTCGCACTCGGATAGAGTTGCAATGAGCTCTGGGGATTCCAAGTGATAAGTCTCTTCCTAGATTTAGACCTAACCCTTTGGTCCAAGTGGAAAGTCCCTAGCCACAATTAAGTCCTAGATACTAAGATCATCTCAACGCTTCACTCCATTGCACGCGCAACTAGGCCCCAGCGGAGGTTCATCCCTTAGACCATTCACTCTATTATGGCAGCAAAGAACTCGAGGAACGGAGGTAGAATCTATCACGTCCGGGTACCCCATTTATATCGATTGCCTTACCTTTTCATTTACTTGTTCTCTCTTTCTTGTTGCTTTTACTTTTGTTATTTGATATCTTGTCACACATATCACTAATCATCTTTCACATAGTTAAGAAAAATTTAAGTGTCTTTACTCCCTACTCTCTGTGGATACGATACCCACTCATCTGGGATTATTACTTCGATGACCCCGTGCACTTGCTGGACTTACGCAAAGGGCATTCGTCACTATGAATAGTTATCAATGGAATACACGAGATAGAACAAAGGTAGCCGGACTTCTTGAGATTGATGTTGTTACATCATTGATAGCCCAGGTTTAGTCTTTGAGAAAGAAGTTAGATACTCTAACTTTTCCAAGATTAGAATCAGTGATAAGTTGCACTGGGTGTTAGGGACGATGTGCTCCATCTGATTCCATGATTGCTATTGGTGGTACAACTTCAGTGGAACAGGTGGATTTTGTACGTAATTCAATGAGAGGTCAAGGAAATCCATATAGGAATGCCTACAATCCGTGGTGGAGGAGCTACCCAAACCTTTCTCGGAGTAATCAAGGGCAACAAAAGGCTATGTACCACCGAGTTTCCAATAACAACAACAAGCCCCGAATATGGAAAACAGAGTTTCAAGGCTGGAGAACCGGATGACCGATTTAGAGAATGCTTCAATCAAGTTTATTCAATCATAGATATGAGATTTTAATCGGTTGAAGCCGCACTTCGCAACCACACCGCATCATTGCATAATTTGATGAAACAAGTGGAACAAATTGTGAAGTATACAATGTATGGGTAAATTGAAGTCATTCTCAGACAAATCTTAGAGAGTATGTGAAGGTGATCACTTTGAAAAATGGTCATGAAGTTGAGAGTAACCTCCCTATTAAAACGTTAATGGTTGAGTCATGATAAGTGCTTGTGTGTTAAAAATGCAAAGTATTCTTTCCTTATAATGAGCATTACTTTTATTAGATTTTGGCACTAATACATGTGCATTTGTGTTTTTTTCTGCATGTAGGGTTGTGAAGCCAAATATGAAAAAATGAAGCTAATATAGATAGTGAATACACTATTTGATAAAATCTTGGAAGGAACAAATGCGAAGACACAAGTTGGGCTCAAGGATACGTGAATGTGTGCCAACCTCCATAAATTCAAACAATTACATTGAGTTGGAGGGGCACGAAGGCAGTAATATTTATGTATCCCGCCTTATGCAATGATAGCAAGATCTTCACCAATGAGTCCTTTCATTGAAGAAACGACGCAATCTACGGCATAGACGTGTGCCCGTTTTATGTTGCCTCGATGAAAAACATGGACTCGGGAGTATTTTGGCAGAGTACTGTAGAAGGTACTATAGTAAAACAATGTAGTAATTTTACTATAGCAGCTACTCTTCACAGCCCGCTGAGACTATTCACAGCCCACTAAAAATCAGAATTCTAGAGAATCCACATGCCCGTGTGGAATTTCAACAGGGCCGTATGGATGCCTGATTCAGCCTATTTAAAGCCGCGATTCAGCCCGATTTCAGCATCTTTCTTTCCATCTTTTCTTCATCTTTTGAGAGGCCTGTGGCTAGGGTTTGGAGAGGTATTAGCAAGGCCTTTGGAGATGTTCTATAGCTTTGACATCGTGTTTGTCTTCGAAGATAGTTATTGGGGAATCTTTCATCGACACCGATCCTGTGAGGTGTGCCCTAGGCTTGACAATGGACCTTTGGTGAGGATGAGGCTACTCCACAAGACCATCGACATGAATACCGAGCCGATTTTTCTATAAATTTCATGTTTTTACTTTTCATTACACTATTGATTGTATCTTGATCCATGGGGAGCTAAACTCCCTAGTGGGTATTTGGATTTGTGAACCGTAGGATGTATTTATTTCATTAACCTTTTACTATGCTTTCCTTAATTGATGTTTTAATAGAGTTCCAATCTTGAATGCTTATGGAATGATTTCTCCCTTAGAGTGACACTAGGGTTGAGAGTTCACATTGGTAAGCCTTGGGAGTGAGTCACACACCATGAGGGTTAGACAAAGCTAGATTGGAGAGGGTCGAGAGGGTAAGTCAAGAGGTAGCGGAGCGTCCCCTTTCCCCTCCAGTGTGATTCATCCTACCTCCATTTCCTAGAGTTCTTTGCGGTCACAATAGAGTGAAGTACTAAGAGAAGAACTCCCTTGGGGCTCAATTGCACGAGCAACAGAGTGAAACATTGACGTAATCCTTAGTATCTGTGGCTTAATTGTGACTAGGGGCTCTCACCTGCACCGAAGGGTTAGGTCTATATATAGGAATAGGGTTTATCAGCTGGAATCTCTAGAGCATCTTACAACTTTACACAGTGTGAGGTGTTGAGATTGTTTTATTTCTTCACAAGGCATAGTGTAGAGTTAGTCACAGTTGCCCTTAGGTTTGGGACCATGTATCTTAAGATGTCCATGACTCATTGAGCATTAGTTAGGAAGCATAATAGTTGGCTTTGCACTTGAAGTGATAATCCTAGCTGGAGAAATATCCAAGTACCACTTCATATAGATTGCCCTTCCTCTCACTTATTTGTGTGTCTCTTTCTTGTCTCTTTTATCCTTGCTTACATTACATCTTATCAACATAATCATTGTTTCATCTTCACTTGGTTAAGTAGCAACTTGAGTGTTTTTATTCCATACTCCCTATGGATACGATACCCACTCACTTGGGATTTATTACTTCGACAAACTAGTGCACTTACGGGTCATATGCAAGGGGCGTTGTCAAGTTTTTGGTGCCTGATAAATTCTTGTGTGTTAAGAATGCGAAGTATTCTTTCCTTATGATGAGCATTACTTTTATCAGATTTAAGCTCTAATACATGTGTATTTGTGCTCTTTTGTGCATGTAGGGTTGTGAAGCCAAATATGAAAGAAAGAAGCCAAAATAGATCATGAATGTACTATTTGATGATATCTTGGAAGGAACAAATGCGAAGACACAAGTTGGGCTCAAAGATACATGAATGTGTACGAAACTCCATGTAGCAATTTACTGTAATAGTTACTATTTATAGCCTGCAGAAAATCAGGATTCCAGAGAATCCACACGGGCGTGTGGAAATTCCACAGGCCTGTGTAAAAATTCCACAGGGGCATGTGGAAATCCACAGGGCCATGCGGATGCCCGATTCCAGCATATTTAAAGCCGTTTTTTAACCCAATTTCATCATCACTTTTTCCATCTTTTGAGATGCCAGCGGCTAGGGTTTAGAGAGGTTTTGGCAAGGCTTTTGGAGTGGTTCTCCGGCTTCAACACCGCTATTCTCTTGGAAGATAGTTATTGGGGAAGCTTTCGTCGGCACCGATCCGGCGAGGTGTGCCCTAGGCTTGATAAGGGGATTTTTGAAGAAGACGAGGCTACTCCACAAGACCATCGACATGAATACTGAGTGGGTGTTTCTATGGATTACTTGTTTTTACTTTTGGTTTCATTGTTGATTGTATCTTGCTCCATGGAGAGCTAAACCCCCTAGTGGGTGGTTGGACTTGTAAACCCTAGAATGTTATTGTTTCATTGACCTTTTATTATGCTTTCCTTAATTGAGTTCCATTCTTGAATGCTTATTGAATGAATTTTCCCTTAGAGTGACACTAGGGTTGGGAGTTCACCTTGGTAAGCCTTGTGAGTGAGTGACACACCATGAAGGTTAGACAAAGCTAGATTGGAGAGGGTCGAGAGGGTGAGTCGAGAGGTAGCGGAGCATCCCTTTTTCCTTTTGGTGTGATTTATCCTACATCAATTTCCTAGAGTTCTTTGTGATCATAATAGAGTGAAGTGCTAAAGGATGAACTCCACTGGGGCTTAGTTACGCGACTGATAAAGTGAAGCGTTGAAGTAAACTTTAGTATCTGGGACTTAATTGTGACTACGGGCCTTTCACCTGGACCAAAGGTTTAGGTCTACATATAGGAATAGGATTTATCACTTGGAATCCCTAGAACTTCATGCAACTTTATACACTGTGAGATGTTGAGACTGTTCAATTTCTCTGCCGAGGTAGAGTATAGAGTTAGTCATGGTTGACCTTAGGTTTCGGACCGCGTATTTTAGGATTTCCGCGACTCATTAAGCATCAGTTAGGAGACATAATAGTTGGTCTTGCACTTGAAGCAATAACCCAAGGAGGAGCAATGTCCGAGTGCCCCACTTTTATCGATGACCTTTCCTTTCATTTTATCACGCCTCTCTTTCTTGTTTCTTTTATCTCTTTTTATATCAATTTTATTCATACTACCATCAATTCATTCATATCATAGTTAAATAGAAATCATTGTATTTCTATTCACTATTCCCTGTAGATACGATACCCACTCACTTGGGATTTATTACTTCAACAAATCCGTGCACTTGCGGGTCACACGGAAGGGGCGTTATCAGCACCGTGGCCGGGGAGTAGGTGTATAAAGATACTTTGTACTTTGCTATCTTAGCTATTCATTCATTCATTTATTCTATTTCACATCTTCTTATTCTATCATCATTCTGATTTGTTTTCTTTCTTTTGGTGCAGCTCCAGGTTATGACACGAGGGAACCCTTCGATTTTAATTAAAGGTGATCCTGAACTTAAACGTACACTAAGATGATTGGTGAACAACAGAGGACATTGTCAGACTATACCAAACCCTCAGTTTTGGGCACACAATCAAGTATTGTACGACCCCCGATTAGAGCTCCAAATTTTGAGCTGAAGCCAGCATTCATCCAAATGATTCAGTAGTTAGCGCAGTTTAATGGTTTGGCTGATGAGGATCCAAACAATCACATCGAAAAACTTCACGGAAGTTTGTGACATCTTGAAGATCAACAATGTTTTCGAGATGATGCTATCAGATTGAGGGCTTTCCTATTCTTTCTCAAAAGAAGAGCTAAATAGTGGCTTCATTCCTTGCAAAAAGAATCCATCACGACTTAGAATGAAATGGTCGAGGCTGTGCAAGAACCATCCAATCAAGCTGAAATAGAAGTTGAAGGGTCAGACAATATGGCAGAGCAAAATGAACAACAGAGGACATTGTCAGACTATACCAAACCCTCAGTTTTGGGCACACAATCAAGTATTGTACGACCCCCGATTAGAGCTCCAAATTTTGAGCTGAAGCCAGCATTAATCCAAATGATTCAGTAGTTAGCGTAGTTTAATGGTTTGGCTGATGAGGATCCAAACAATCACATCGAAAACTTCCTGGAAGTTTGTGACATGCTGAAGATCAACAATGTTTCAGATGATGCTATCAGATTGAGGGCTTTCCTATTCTTTCTCAAAAGAAGAGCCAAATAGTGGCTTCATTCCTTGCCAAAAGCATCCATCACGACTTAGAATGAAATGGTCGAGGCTGTGCAAGAACCATCCAATCAAGCTGAAATAGAAGTTGAAGGGTCAGACAATATGGCAGAGCAAAATGAACAACAGAGGACATTGTCAGACTATACCAAACCCTCAGTTTTGGGCACACAATCAAGTATTGTACGACCCCCGATTAGAGCTCCAAATTTTGAGCTGAAGCCAACATTCATCCAAATGATTCAGTAGTTAGCGCAGTTTAATGGTTTGGCTGATGAGGATCCAAACAATCACATCGAAAACTTCCTGGAAGTTTGTGACATGCTGAAGATCAACAATGTTTCAGATGATGCTATCAGATTGAGGGCTTTCCTATTCTTTTTTAAAAGAAGAGCCAAATAGTGGCTTCATTCCTTGCCAAAAGCATCCATCACGACTTAGAATGAAATGGTCGAGGCTTTTCTTGCAAAGTACTTCCCTCCGCTAAAGTCGGTAAAGCTTCGTAATGTGATATCATTATTTGTTCAGATGGAGCTTGAATCCTTGTTTGAGACTTGGGCGCGATTCAAGGATCTCTTGCGGAAGTGTCCACAACACGGATTTCCCAAATGGATGATCATTCAGACTTTCTACAATGAACTGAATCCATGTACAAGACAACTTCTAGATGCCACCGCAGGAGGTACAATGGGGATAAGACCCCAGATGGAGCCCACAGTTGGTAGAAAAAATAGCCATGAATAGCTACCAATGGAATGCAAGGGAAAAGAAGAAAGCGGATGGACTCTATGAGATCGATGCGGTTACATCTTTGTCAGCCCAAGTAGAGGCATTGAGCACGAAATTGCATACATTAACTTCACCGAGGGTGGCCGCTATCATGAGTTGTGATGGTTGTAGGGGTTCACATATGTCATTTAATTATCCTTTTTCGATTGCCATTTCAACCCTGACTGAACAAGTAGATTTTGTGGGCAATTCGGGAAGAGTACAAGGTAATCCTTATAGAAACACCTACAAAAAAAGGTAGAGAAACTACCCCAATTTCTCATAGAGTAACTAAGGGCAGCAAAAGGCCATGGCACCACATGGTTTTCAACAACAAGCCCCACACATAGAGAATAGAGTTTCAAGCTTGGAGACTCGGATGACTGACTTAGAGAAAGCCTTGACCAGATTTGTGTAATTATCGGATACACAGTTTCAATCGGTCGAGGCTACAGTTCGCAACCACACAGCTTCATTGCACAATCTAGAGAATCAAGTGGGGCAAATTGCAAAGTCTCTATCGGAGAGACCACAAGGAAGCTTGCCGAGTAACACAAAGACCAATCCAAGAAAACATGTGAAGGAGATACTTTGAGAAGTGGTCGTGAGGTTGAGGGTAGGCTTCTGAGTGAGAAGGCCAATGTTGAAGCACCCGAGGTCATGGAGGTTGAGGAAAGAGCGAACAAGGAGAAGGAGGTGACACCCCCATCTTACAAGCCAAGAATTCCATACCCCTCAAGATTGAAGACGACCAAAATGACTAGCAGTATAAGAAGTTTCTGGGCCTATTTAAGCAATTTCACATAAACATTCCTTTTGTCGAGACATTATCTCAAATTCCTAGGTATGCGAAGTTTTTGAAGGATCTTTTAACTAACAAAAGGAAATTGGAAGAGAGTACATCGGTGATCCCAGATGCCTCTTGTTCGGTGGTGTTGCAAAAGAATATGCTGAACAAAAAAAGACACGAGGAATCTTCATCATCCCCTACAACATTGGCAATTTGGGTGAAGAGATGGCATTGGCGGACTCAGGGGATAGTATCAAAGTCATGCCGTACTCTTTCTTTCAGAAGCTAGGCATGGGAGAGTCTAGGCCCACTCAAATGATATTACAATTGGCGGGCCAAACGGTGAGATATCCGAGGGGCATCATTGAAGGCATGCTTGTCAAGGTTGACAAGTACATATTTCCTGTAGACTTCGTAGTGTTGGGTGTCGATGAGGATGTAGATGTTCCTTTGATACCTGGGATTCCTTTCTTGTGCACTTCCAAGGTACTTATCGACATGGACAGTGGGGAGTGGATACTGAGGGTGGGCTACGACAAGTGGACCTACCACCTCGCCGAAGCCATGTGATATTCTCTTAACTTTGATGATACTCTATATTTTCTTGACACTACCAATAAACTAATTGATGAATATGTGCAGGAAATGTTGAATCCGGACCCGTACGGGGGTTGCTAGACCAAGAAGTGAAGGAGGAAGAAGTATTAATGCTTATTTTAGAGGAGAAAGTACCATCTACCCTGGGGATTTTAAAGAAGGTGCTTTGGAATATGAAGCAATCAAAAAGACACCAAAAGAAACACCCCAAGGCTATTGGGGATGCGTAAGAATGGAAGAAGGGTGACGAACCCTTGGGTCGGTAACAAGCTCGATAACTCTACCTCTACCTTCAAGAGACTATGTTCATCATGCTTCCAAGTCATGGGTAAGAGGGAAACCTTCATTTATGAGCCCCCGTGATGTAAGAAAAGGTACGTCAAGCTAAGTGATGTTAAATAGGCACTTCTTGGGAGGCAACCCAAGTCTTTACTATTTTCTAGTGTTTAGTTTAGTGTTTGCATTAATAAGGCTTTGAGTGTTGGTGTCTTGATTTTTATATGCTATTGCTGTGATTTTCATGTGGATTATTTGTTGTTATCTTGTGCTTGAATGTGTTTGGCAAAGTTATTGGTCATTTGAGTGAGTTTTTCATGTTTTCTCAGGTATATGTTGCATGATAGGATAGGCTGTGAGTATATTTACATGTTTAGGGTTTTTCTGCAGAGCCTACAGATTTTCCTATGTCATCCAGAGAAAACGCATACCCGCGTGGAATTTCCACAAGGCCGTGGGTCTCTACTGTGAGCTCATCCCGAGAGGACACATGAGCGTTGACTCGCCCCTGTGAACAACCTTGTGACAGTCACATGCCCGTGGGTAATTTCCACATGGGTGTGTGTCATCCTGCAGAGACTGAGAGATTTTCCCGAGATGACACAGAGGCGTGTGTCTACCCCTGTGGATGACCCTCTAACAAACACACAGCCTGGGTAATTTCCGCATGCCCGTGTAAATCTCTATAGAAAAGCTCTCCTCCAACCTGAGAATACACAGGGGCGTGTGAGTGCCCCTGTGTGCTGGTCCAGTGAAGCTCCACACCCTTGTGGAATTTTCACACCGCCGTGTGACATACTTAGAGAGTTTTCTCGGGTTAGCCAGAGAAGCCACAGGGGCATGCGTTTGGCCCTGTGGGTCGAGCATAAGGGTGTGGCGAATTTTCACACGCCTGTGTGGTTGTGGTCAGAAGCATTGAGTGTTTTCTCGAGAGCACACAGGGGCATGCATCTTCCCCTGTGGGTCTCTCTTGTGGAGTCACACGGGCGTGGGTAATTTTCACACGCCCGTGTGGATGTATAGAAATGAAAAAGCGTGGGTTTTCTTTAAAATCCTTTTGGTCTTCTTCATTATTACATCTCTATTCACTCAAAGATCACTCTCCATTACTTTCCCGACCTCGCACTGTTGATTTAGAGGGTCTTGCTTGCAATTTCCGGCTGTATTCAACATTTTCATCTTTATCTCATCTGTAAACCATTTTTCTTTGCTTTTGTCACCATTACTCGATTTTGATTGGTTAAATTGGTGAATGTTGCTTCATTTCTACGATTAAATGATCATTGTATGTTTAGAACAAAGTTAGAAACAAAATTAAGATGTGTTTTTGAATTTTTGATGTGCGGCTGGGCGGTTTCATGCCTCGTGTACCCAAACGGGCTTGTGGAATTTTCACACGACCGTGTGGATTTCTGCAGTAGTATTTTGTGGGTTTCTTTGATCAATTCTTTTTCAATTTTTGCAGATATGGTACCCCGATCAAAGAAGCAAGCTGACAAGGCCCCGCGTGAGCCATCCCCTGAGCTAGAGAATATGGGATTCACTGTCCCCGAGCAGCAGGTCCGATCTGAGAAGTTATCGAAGCTTTGGTTCGGACAGTCTTGCTTCTTAGACATGACATATTGTGGGAGATACAGTAGGGAGATGAGTTTGATAATTAGGTTGAGGATCTCGTCTCAATGGAAGGTTGGAGTCAGTTACTGTTGATTAGAGAGCCTGTCATCCCTACGCTTACACTTGAGGTGCTATCATCATTCGAGTTTGACCGATCTTATGCTAGATTCGACAATGTCGATGCTATAAGTTTAGAGCATTCAGACATCACTACAACATGAGCGTGACACAGTTTTCAATCCAGTTGGGACTGTATGAGAATACATTCACTGATACTGAGGAGTATGATTGACTACCGACAGACTATCCAGGTAGCTTGACTCCTCAGAGAGCTTACAACACTTTGTGTGGCCAGAGGCAGCACTATCTTGGAGTGTCCAAGGCCACGTACCTTTCCCGAACGGCCTACCATTATCTGCATGACATTTTGAGCCGGTCGGTGAATGGCCATGGTGATAGCATGGGAGTCCTAAGCCGGCAAGAGCTATTATATTTGTATTCGATGGTGCAAGGAGTGGGTGTCAATTTCTCAGGCCCGTATATTGCCAGACTCATCCTGGGCATGGGTTTGCTGGACGCCATTTGTGAGGCTGAGAAGATGACCATCCCTTCATCGTTAGTCCTGGATACAATGATATTGATGGGATTGGTGTGCAGATACAGTCCTGGCGTGTATTTTGACAACGCCCCTTGCGTATGTCCCGCAAGTGCACGAGTTTGTCGAAGTAATAAAATCCCAGATGAGTGGGGTATCGTATCCACAGGGAGTAGCGAATAAAAACACTTAAATTGTTTCTTAACTAAGTGAAAGATGAATAGTGATATGTGTGACAACGTGTAAAATAACAAAATAAAAGAAACAAGAAAGACAGCACAAGTAAAGAAGAACGTAAGGCAAACGATATAAATGGGGTACCCGAATATTGCTCCGCCTAGGACAATCGTTTCATGTGCAAGAATCCTCTATTATACTTTCTAACTAATGCAATAATGAGTCATGAAGATCCTTAAATACATTATCCTAAATCTAAGGTCAACCATGTCTAACTCTATACATGCCCCGCAGGAGAAATTGAATAACCACTCAACATCGCACTCATATAGAATTGCAATGAATTATAGGGATTCCAAATGATAAATCCTCTTCCTAGATGTAGACCTAACTCTTTGGTCCAGGTGGAAGGTCCCTATCAATAATTAAGCCCTAGGTGCTAAAATCACTTCAACGCTTCACTCCGTTGCACCTGCAACTAAGCCCCAGCGAAAGGCCATCCCTTAGCCCATTCACTCTATCATGACCGCAAAGAACTCAAGGAAATGGAGGTAGAATAAATCACACTGGAGGGGAAAGGGGATGCTCCGCTACCTAACGACTCACCCTCTCAATCCTCTCCAATCTAGTTTTATCTAACTCTCGTGGTGTGTCACTCACTCACAAGGGTTACCAACAAGAACTCTCAACCCTAGTGTCAATCTAAGAGAGTATTCATATAATCTAGCATACAAGATTGGAACTCAAATAAAAAATCAATTAATTGAAAGCATAATAAAAGGTTCAATAAAACATATACATCCTAGGGTTGACAAATACCATGTACCCACTAGGGGGTTTAGCTCTCCATGGAGCTAATTACAATCAATGAAATCAAATGTAAAAGCAAAGAATCCATAGAAAACCCCCTCGATAGTCATGGCGATGGTCTTCTGGAGTGTCCTCTACTCGTCCAAGAGTCCCTTTATCTAGCCTAGGATACACATCGCGGGATCAGTGCCAACGAAAACTCTCCCACTGACCTTCTTCCAAATGGAGCGTGATGTCGGAGCCATAGAACCTCTCCAAATCGCTGGCCAATACCTCTCAAAACCATAGCTGAAGCCCTCTCTCAAGTTGGGGAAAAGATGGAGAAAAGAATGCTGAAATCGACTTTTAAAGGGCTGGAATCAGGAATCCACACGCCCCTGTGGGTGGCCCCATAGATTTTCTGCACGGGCGTGTGGAATTAACGCACGCCCGTGTGGATTCTCTGTTTTACTCCTTCTTCGGCCGGTTGTGAACAATACCTGTTATAGTGTTTTGCTACATTACCTGCTACAGTACCGCCTGAAACACTCCCGAATCCATGCTTTCATCGAGGTAACATAAACGGGCACACGTTTACATCATATATCACTTTCCTTCTTCAATAAATTGAACCGTTGGTGGAGATCTTGCTATACATATGATAAGTGCTTGTGTGATATGAATGCGAAGCATTCTTTCCTTATGTTGAGCATTACTTTTCTCAGGTTTTTACATTAATATGTGTGCTTTTATGTTACTTTTATGCAGGTATGGTTGTGAGGCTGAGTATGAAGGAAATAGGCCAATGTGGATCATAATGCACCTATTTTGGAGGAGATCTTGCTAAGGTTCAAACGCGAAGACATAGGACAGGTGTGAGATGTTAGAGTGTGTGCCAACCTCCTCGCATTCGAGTGAGCACATCCATTTGGAGGGGCACAAAGGCAGTCACACTCGAGCATTCCGTCTTAAGCATATAAGAACAGGAGCTCCACCAACATATATATCATTGAAGAAGCAAGTGATTCACGACGTGAACGTGTGCTAGTTTGCGTTACCCCGATGAAAGTATGGAATTGGGAAGTTATTCAGGTCGAAGATTGTAGCAGAGCCCTGTAGCAGCACTGTGGCAAGTACTATAGCAGCACTATTCATAGCCAACCGAGAAACCAGAGAAATAGAGAATCCATACGAGCGTGTGGAAATTATCCACGCCCGTATGGAAATTCCGCACGGGCTCGTGTATTATCCACGCCGGTGGAGTTGCCCGATTCCATCCCTATTTAAAACCGATTCAGCCTCGATTTTGATATTCTTTTCTTCATCTTTTCCCCAACTTGAGACAGGGCTGCGGCTACAGTTTTGAGGGGTATTGGCCAAGGTTTTGGAGAGGTTCTACGGCTCTGACATCGTCATTCCTTAGGAAGAAGGTTGGTAGGGGAGCTTCCGTTGAGGCGTATCCTATACCGGACGAGGGAATCCTTGAACGACGAGTAGAGGACTCTCTACAAGACCATCGACACGACCATTGAGGGCGTTTCTTTATGATTCATTGCTTTTACATTCTATTTCTTTGATTGTATTTTGCTCCATGGAGAGCTAAACCCCTAGTAGGTATTTGGGTGATTGTTAACCCTAGGATGTATTCGCTTTCATTGAACTTCTTTGTTATGCTTTCAATAAATTGATGTTTATTGTGAGTTCCAACCTTGAATGCTTGATTATATGAACATTTTTCCTAGAGTGACATTAGGGTTGAGAGTTCTTGTTGGTAACCTTGTGAGTGAGTGACACACCACGAGGGTTAGACAAAAGCTAGGTTAGAGAGGGTTGAGAGGGATGAGTGGAGAGGTACAAGAGCGTCCCCTTTCCCCTCCGACGTGATAGATTCTATCTCCGTTCCTCGAGTTCTTTGCGGCCATAATAGAGTGAATGGTTTAAGGGATGAACCTCCGCTAGGGCCTAGTTGCGCGTGCAATGGAGTGAAGCGTTGAGATGATCTTAGTATCTAGGGCTTAATTGTGGCTTGGGACCTTCCGCCTGGACCAAAGGGTTAGGTCTAAATCTAGTTAGAGATTTATCAGTTGGAATCCCTAGAGCTCATTGCAACTCTATGAGAGTGCGAGGTGTTGAGATTGTTTGATTTCTCCTCCGGGACATGTATAGGGTTAGGCATAGTTGACCTTAGATTTGGGACTATGTATGTAAGGATTTCCATGACTCACCATTGCATTGATTAGGAAGCATAATAGAGAGTTCTTGCACTTGAAGCGATTATCCTAGGTGAAGCATCATCCGAGTACCCCATCTTTATCGATTGCCTTGCCTCCTCCGTACTTTTGCTCTCTTACTTGTTGCTTTTAATTTTTCTGAGAATTGAATCATTACCACACTTATCATTGTTGATACTCCACATAGCTAAGAATCGAATTAAGTGTCTTTACTCCCTACTCCCTGTGGATTCGACCCCGCTCACCCGGGATTATTACTTCGACAAACCCGTGCACTTGCGGGATATACGCAAGGTGACCTTGTCAAGTTTTTGGCGCCGTTGCTGGGGAGCTAGGCGTTTAGAGATACTTTGCACTTTGTTTTCTTAGCTATTTCACCACACATTCTATTTCATATCTTCTTATTCTATCATCATTCTGATTTTCTTTTTCCTTATTTTTGGTGCAGCTCCAGGTTATGACTCGAGGGAATCTATCAATATTGATTGAAGGAGACCTTGAGCTTGAACATACAATTAGAAGAAAAGGGAAAGAACCTGTACACGAACAGCTTAATACTGATGATTTGGAAGTAGAAGGATCTGAAAACGTGGCAGAACAAAATGAGCAACAATGAACACTATCCGATTATGCCAGACCTTCAATGTTGGGGACACAATCTAGTATTGTGCGCCCCCAATTACAGCTCAGAGCTTTCGAGCTAAAGCCGGCATTCATCCATATGCTACAGCACTCCGCACAATTTGACGGTTTGGCCGATGAGGATCCAAACAGTCACATAGAGAGCTTCCTCGAGCTGTGCGACATGTTGAAGATAAATGGTGTGATGGATGATGCCATCAAATTGAGAGCCTTCCCATTTTCCTTAAATGGGAAAGCGATGCAGTGGCTACACTCATTACCTAGAGCATCAATCACTACATGGGAGGAGATGGTAGAAGCTTTTCTAGCCCGTTATTTCCCTCCCGGAAAATCAGCAAAGCTTAGGAATGAGATCTCATCCTTTATGCAGTTGGAATTGGAGTCTCTATTTGAGACATGGGAAAGATTCAAGGAACTCCTGCGAAAGTGTAAGCAACACGGATTCCCAGAGTGGATGATTGTTCAAACCTTCTACAATGGTTTGAACCCGAGTACAAGGCAACTCTTGGATTCGGTGGCAAGAGGTACCTTAGGTAGCAAAACCCCTGATGAAGCACGTCAATTGATTGAAGAAATGGGGTTAAATAGCTACCAGTGGAATGCTAGGAAGAAGAAAAAGGTGGCCGGTCTCCATGAAATTGATGCGGTAACTTCATTGGCGGCCCAAGTGCAGAGTTTGAGTAAGAAGCTAGATCTTATCGCTTCGAATAGAGTTGCGGCCGTGACCAATTGCACTGGTTGTGGTGGAGGACATGCTCCCTCCGATTGCCCAATAATCATAGGTGATGTTTCTTCAGTTCAGAATGTTCACTTTGTAGGTAATGGCATGAGACCTCAAGGGAATCCATACAGAAACACCTACAATTCAGGTTGGAAGAATCATCCCAACTTTTCATGGAGTAATCAAGGACCACAAAAGACCATTGTGCCATCGGGGTTCCAACAACAACAACAAGCCCCTCAAGTGGAAAACAGAATTTCAGGCTTGGAAACCCGAATGACGGATTTGGAGAAGCACTTGGCTAGATTTGTTCAATCGGCAAATACAAGGTTTGAATCAGTTGAGGCTACACTTTGCAATCACACCGCCTCCTTGTACAACCTTGAAAATCAAGTGGGGCAAATTGCGAAATTTCTTTCCGAAAGGCCACATGGAAGTTTCCGAAGCAACACGGAAACTAACCCTAGAGAACATGTGAAGGCGATCACTTTGAGAAGTGGTCGTGAGGTTGAAGGGAGGCTTCCGAGTGAGATGCCGAAAGAACATTTTGAGGAGGGAGCAAACAAAGAGAAAGAGGTGGCACCCCCACCTTTCAAGCCAAGAATCCCTTATCCCTCTAGATTGAAGAATGACCAAGGGGATGAAAAGTATGCGAAGTTCCTGAAAGACCTATTGACCAACAAGAGGAAATTGGAGGAGAGTGCTTCAGTGGTGCTTGATGCTTCATGCTCGGCGGTGTTGCAAAAGAACATGCCAAACAAGAAGAAGGACCAGAGAAGCTTCATTATTCCGTGTAACATCGGCAACTTAGGTGAGGAAATGGCATTGGCGTATTCAGGGGCAAGTATCAACGTCATGGCATATACTTTCTTCCAAAAGCTAGGCTTGGGTGAGCCTAGGCCTACTCGGATGACTTTACAATTGGCAGACCGAACGGTACGACATCCGAGAGGCATCATTGAAGACGTGCTTGTCAAGGTTGACAAGTACATTTTTTCGGTTGACTTTGTAGTGCTAGATGTCGATGAGGATGCAGATGTACCCTTGATACTTGGGAGACCGTTCTTGCGGACTTCCAAAGCATTGATTGACATGGACAGCGGAGAGCTCACATTGAGAGTCGGAGACGATAAGCTCACTTACCGCCTTGCTGAAGCCATGCGGCATTCTCTCGATTTTGATGACACTTTGTATTTTCTAGACACTACTGACGAGATTGTTGATGAATATATACAGGAAATGTTCAACCCGGATCCGTATGAAGGTTTGTTCGACCAAGAGGAGAGCAATGAAGAAGTAATGATGCTTGGTTCGAATGGAGAGGAAACATCTACCCCGGGGATCTTGAAGAATGTGATCCGGAAAATGAAGAGGGCTAGGAGACGCCACCGAAAATGCCCCAAGACTATTGAAGACGTACATGAACCAAGGAATTTGGACGAACGATTTCTAGGTGGTCCGAAGCCCGATAGTACACCCTCTACTCTCAAGAGACTTTGCTCATAATGCTTTCAAGTTATGGGTAAGAGGGCAACCTTCATTCATGAACCCCCGTGAGGTAAGAAAGATACGTCAAGCTTAGTGACGTTAAACAAGCGCTTCTTTGGAGGCAACCCAAGTGTTTACTATTTTCGTACCTTTTAGTTTAGTTTGTTTGCATGAATAAATTGTTAAGTGTTGGTGTTGAAATTTTTGAGTACTTGTGCTGCGATTTTATTGTGGGTTTTTAAAAGAATTCATTGTGTGTTTTGTTGCGAATTGGCGAAGTTTGGTCGTTTGAGTTCTATTTCGTGTTTTTATCTGGTAAATTTTGCATAATAGGGTAGGCTCTCAGTGTGTAGACATGTTCAGACTAGTTCTGCAGAGCCTACAGGTTTTTCTAAGTCATCCAGAGAAAACACACGGGTGTGTGGAATTTCCGCACGCCCATGGATGTGTACTGTGAACTCATCCAGAGAGGGCACAGGGGCATGCGGCTGCCCCTGTGGACGACCATGCGACTGGCGCACGACCGTGGGCAATTTCCGCACGGGCGTGTGCCTTCCTGCAGAGTTGGGCAGATTTTCCCAAGAACACACAGGAACGTGGACTCGCCCCTGTGGGTGACCTTGTGAACCACACACGGGCGTGGGTAATTTCCACACGCCAGTGCGAAACTCTGCAGGTTGCTCCCTCCATCCCTAGAAAACACAGGGGCGTGCGGCTGCCCCTGTGAATTGGGCTTGTGAATGTCCACGCCTGTGGGGCATTTCCGCACGGGCGTGTGGAAGACTTGATATCTTTCTCGAATGTCCAGGGAAGCCACAAGGGCATGCGGCTGCCCCTGTGAATTGGGCTTGTGAATGTCCACGCCCGTTGGGGATTTCCGCACGGGCGTGTGGAAGATTTGATATCTTTCTCGAATGTCCAGTGAAGCCACAAGGGCGGGCGTCTGCCCCTGTGGGTCTGGCGCACGGGCGTGGATATTTTCCGCACGCCCGTGGGAGATCGTTCTAAGTCAGTGAGAGCTTTTCCCGAGAACGTACAGGGGTGTGCATACGCCCCTGTGGAGCTTTTGAAGTGAGGCGCATGGGCGTGGGGAATTTCCACACGCCCATGTGGATGCATAGAACGTCAAAAGTCGCGAGTTCTGTTTAAAAGAGTATGATTTCTCTCCCTCCTCATAACTCCTTTTCACTTGAAAACACTATTACACTACTCACCGAGTCCATAGCGTTAGTTTAGTGTGATTATAGCGAAGTTTTCCGGCCGGCTCTTCATTTTCTTACTCCTCCTTGTCGGTAAATCCTTTTTCATCATCTTCTTCATCAATTCATGATTTCTATTGATTAATCTGGTTAATAATGCTTCGTTTCTTCAATTGGAACAATAATTTATGTTTAGAACGAAGTTAGAGATATTACTGAGTTGTATTTTTGGATTGTTGATGCCTGGCAGTGCGGTTCTCACTCCCCGTGAATCCACACGGCCGTGCGGAAATTCCACACGACCGTGTGGATTTCTGCAGTATTGTTTTATTAACTTGTTTGACTAATTTTGTTTAAATTTGGCAGATCATGGCACCTAGGTCAAAGAAGCAAGCTGATAAGAGGCCACGTGAGTCATCCTCTGAGCCCGAGGGCATGCGATTTGCGATTCCCGAACATTAGGTCCGTTATGAGCGCTTATCGCGACTCCGCTTCGGACAGACTCGATTCCTGGACACGACTATACTGCAAGATCTTCAGCAGGGAGATGAGTTCGCTGATGAGGTTGAGGACCTTGTTTCAGATGGTGGTTGGCGGCAGTTGTTGACGATTAGAGAGCCAGCCATACGAGAGTTTGCACTGGAGGTGCTCTCCTCGTTCGAGTTTGATAGAGCGTATGCGAGCTTCGACAGTTCAGAGTGTTTGGACGCCACCATAGTTTGAGCATTACGCAGTTTTCCATACTACTTGGCTTATACGAGGAGGCATTCACAGATTCAGAGGAGTATGCACAGTCGCCTACTGATTATCCTGGAACCTTGACCCCGCAGAGAGCTTACAGAGTGCTATGTGGTCAAGGTCAGAACGAGCCGGGGGTGTCCAAGGCCACGTGCCTTTCCCGACCTGCCTACAGATATTTGTACGCCATCATGAGTAGGTCGGTGAATGGCCGTGGTGACAGTACTGGTGTATTGAGTCGTCAGGAGTTGTTGTACTTGTACTCGATGGTAGAGCGCGTACCGATCCACTTAGGGCACATCTTGGCTGATTACATCAGACATCAGGGACAGTATGCTAGACTGGGAGTGATCTTCTTGGGCCCTTACATTACGAGATTAGTGCTGGGCATAGGTCTCTTGGATTGGATTCACGGGGCCGAGAAGACGAGTGTACCCGCTCTCCTTGGTCTAGAGACGATACGGTTGATGGGCATGGTCCACAAGGTTCGGACAGTGGTTTTTGCGTTAGTCCTACCAGCCCAGAGATAGCTGAGGATGAAGGTGATGACGCCGGAGCATCTCAGCCCGTCCCTGAGCCTCAGCCCGCATCGATGGAGACCAAGGCACCTCTAGCGGCCGAGGAACCACCCCCAGTGCGTATGTTTTCACCATCTCGAGCCAATGATCACTTTGAGAGGCTCGAGAATGCTATAGGAGTGGTCTGAGCCGAGGTTGCCGAGATTAGGGCTATACAGGCTACTCAGTACACAGAGTTCATGGCACATTTCGACATATTACAGCAGATCCTAGAGCGAGACGTTGCCTCATCATTTGTCCTGCAGCCGAGGACTCTTCAGGCCCCCTCAGTTTCTCCAGCACCTCCCTCCTCGACCCCAGCACCGGAGGACCCACTATATGCTTCCACTTCAGCAACAGCAGCAGCGGAGCCCGAGAGCGACTCTGACACTTGACCTTTCTTTTACTTTCATGCATTTTACTTTATCTTATTTTCTTGTTTTTAGACTTGTTCACTCAGAAAGGATTTTCCTTCTGAGTTTATGTTATTTTGCATTATCGAGTTGTATTCATTGCTTCATCTTTTATACACTCGAGTTATTTTTGTTTTTCTTGAGCTTCATTGAACCCCCTCGTGTATGCTTGCAGATGGTCTTGTCTTCCTGGAAATTGAGACTTAGTCATGGGCACGGTCAAGGTGCTTTGGCACTTGACCATGTGAGCTTCACAACCCGTTGAAACACTACTCCCATGGAATTTGTTTCATCAAACGCAACACTAGGAGGAGTCAGGGGAGTATTGTTTTGATTGATTCTCCCACATCTATTTTTGAATGATATATTTTGAGTGAGCTTGCATGAGTACATTGAGGACAATGTACAACTTAAGTGTGGGGGGGGAGTTTCATAGTGCACACATCTTTTCTATTGTTCTTGATTGTTATATGCTCACATAGCCAATGGCGGTTCACCTTAGTTGAAATGTTTGTATTCTTAAGTCTAGGAGAATTGTTAACATTGAATGTTTTCATGCTCTAGTTCTTGCTTGAATTTTTAGGAATTTTTGCCCGATTTACACTTAGTGCACTACTCACTCTTTGAACTCTATTGGAAACTCATGTTTGTTGTTAAAGGGACTAGTTAAGTTTACTTCTTTTGCTAAATTGAAAAAAAAAATGGAAAATGAAAAGAAGGAACAAAATAGTTTTATTGTTTATTTGTGTTCGTTGGGTGGAAAGAACTACCACCTATGAAGCATGAAGCTACTCTCACAAGTCGGATACTAGTTATGCCCTAATGAGAGAAAGAGCTATCTCATAGGATGAATGAAAGCTACCACTCGGGTAGAAAGAGCTACCACCTCGAAAGTGTGAAAGCCACCTTAGCGGCCGCTTTGGAAAGGGCTACCTTAGAGGATGTGTGAAGCTACTACCATTGTTTAAAATTTTTATCACTTTTGTAGATAAATAAGTCCCTTGTACTTAGAACTTTGAGGAGTATAACTTGGGTTGTTTTGAGTGAGTTCACACACTTACACGAAATTCGGGTTTGTTGTCCTTTTTGATTCAAGTTTTTAGCTAGAGCATTGATTTTTCATATTTAGTGTTGAAATTTTCCTTACTTATAGAATGCTATTGATAAGTGCTTGTGCGATATGAATGAGAAGCGTTCATTCCTTATGTTGAGCATTACTTTTCTCAGGTTTTTACATTAATATGTGTGTTTTTATGATACTTTTACGCAGGTAGGGCTGTGAGGCCGAGCATGAAAGAAATAGGCCAATGTGGATCATAATGCACTTATTTTGGAGGAGATCTTGCTAAAGTTCAAACGCGAAGACATAGGACAGGTGTGAGATGCTAGAGTGTGTGCCAACCTCCTCGCATTCGAGTGAGCACATCCATTTGGAGGGGCACAAAGGCAGTCACACTCGAGCATTCTGTCTTATGCATACAAGAACAGGAGCTCTACCAACATATATATCATTGAAGAAGCAAGTGATTCACGATGTGAACGTGTGCCCGTTTGCGTTACCCCGATGAAAGTATGGAATTGGGAAGTTATTCAGGTCGAAGACTATAGCAGAACACTATAGGAAGTACTGTAGCAGCACTGTTCACAGTCGGCCGAGAAATCAGAGAAACAGAGAATCCACACGGGCGTATGTATCGTCCACGCCCGTGGAGTTGCCCAATTCCAGCCCTATTTAAAGCCGATTCATCGCCGATTTTGGTATTCTTTTCTCCATCTTTTCCCTAACTTGCGAGAGGGCATCGGCTTGGGTTTCGAGGGGTATTGGCCAAGGTTTTGGAGAGGTTCTACGGCTCCGACATCGTGATTCCATTAGGAAGATGGTTGGTAGGGGAGCTTCGATCAAGGCGTATCCTATACGGGACGAAGGAATCCTTGGACGACGAGTAGAGGACTTTCCACAAGACCATCGACACGACCATCGAAGGGGTTTCTTTATGGATTCATTGCTTTTACATTCGATTTCTTTGATTGTACTTAGCTCCATGGAGAGCTAAACCCCTAGTGGGTACTTGGGTGATTGTGAACCCTAGGATGTATTCGCTTCATTGAACTTCTTTATAATGCTTTCAATAAATTGATGTTTATTGTGAGTTCTAACCTTGAATGGTTGATTGTATGAACATTTCCCCTAGAGTGACACTGGGGTTGAGAGTTCTTGTTGGTAACCTTGTGAGTGAGTGACACACCATGAGCGTTAGACAAAGCTAGGTTTGAGAGGGTTGAGATGGTGAGTAGAGAGGTACAAGAGCGTCCCCTTTCCCCTTCGACATGATAGATTCTACCTCCGTTCCTCGAGTTCTTTGCGGCCATAATAGAGTGAATGGTCTAAGGGATGAACCTCCGCTGGGGCCTAGTTGCGCGTGCAATGGAGTGAAGCGTTGAGATGATCTTAGTATCTAGGGCTTAATTGTGGCTAGGGACCTTCCGCCTGGACCAAAGGGTTAGGTCTAAATCTAGAAAGAGATTTATCACTTGGAATCCCTAGAGCTCATTGAAACTCTATGCGAGTGCGAGGTGTTGAGATTGTTCGATTTTTCCTCCGGGACATGTATAGTGTTAGGCATAGTTGTCCTTAGATTTGGGACTATGTATGTAAGGATTTCCACGACTCACCATTGCATAGATTAGGAAGCATAATAGGGAGTTCTTGCACTTGAAGCGATTATCCTAGGTGAAGCATCATCCGAGTACCCCATCTTCATTGATTGCCTTGCCTCCTCCTTACTTTTGCTCTCTTACTTGTTGCTTTTAATTTCTGGGAATTAAATCATTAACACACTTATCATTGTTGATACTCCACATAGCTAAGAATCAAATTAAGTGTCTTTACTCCCTACTCCCTCTGGATTCGACCCCGCTCACCCGGGATTATTACTTCGAGAAACCCGTGCACTTGCGGGATATACGCAAGGGGACCTTGTCAACATACACAACCCTGAATGCTTGATTGTGACTGTCCTTGTGCCCTACAAATCGTTGTTCTGACTTGAATACTAGGAGGTTGGCACACATTCTCGCATCTTGAACCCGCCTTATGTCTTCGCGTTTGAACCTTCGCAAGATTTCCTCCAAATTGGTGCATTTACGATCCACATTGGCTTCTTTCTCTAATAGTCAGCTTTACAACCTTATCTGCATGAAAGTAACATAAATACACACACATTAGCATTCAAACCTGATAAAAGTAATGCTCATCATAAGGAAAGAACACTTCACGTTCTTATCTCACAAGCAATTATCAAACTCTCCCACACTTAAGCTTTTGCTTATCCGCAAGAAAATATTAAAACATTATATGCATAGATGAAGGAAATATTGGAAGTCCTTGGCCTTAGGTTCACCAAAGCCTACAAAGAGAGAATTCTACAAGAAAGGGAAATTTCAACACTAAATACGAAAAATCAATGCTCTAGCTAAAAACTTGAATCAAAAAGGACAACAAACCCGAAATCGTGTAAGTGTGTGAACTCACTCAAGTCAACCCAATGTATACTCCTCAAAGATCTCCATATAAGGGACTTATTTATCTACAAAAAGAAACAAAAAATTTCAAAAATGGTAGTAATTTCACACATACTCTAAGGTAGCCCTTTCCAAAGCGGCCGCTAAGGTGGCTTTCACACTTTCGAGGCGGTAGCTTTTTCTACCAGAGTGGTAGCTTTCTCTCATCCTATGAGATAGCTCTTTCTCTCATTAGGGCATAATTAGTATCTGACTTATGATAGTAGCTTCCTACTTAGTAGGTTGTAGCTCTTTCCACGCAACAAACACAAATAAACAATGAAACTATTTTGTTCCTTCTTTTTATTTTTCCATTTTGTTTTCATAATTAACAAAAGAAACAACTATAACTAGTCCCTTTAACATAGAACTTGAGTTTCCAAAAGAGTTTAAAGAGTGAGTAGTGCAACAAGTGCCAATCGGGCAGAAATTCTTAGAAATTCAAGCAAAAATTAGAGCATGAGAACATTCAATGTTAAAAATTCTCCTAAACACAAGAATACAATCATTGCAACTAAGGTGAACAGCCATTGGCTATTTGAGCATGTATATCAATCAAAACTAATATAAAAGGGATGTGTGCACTATGAAACTCCCCCACTTAAGTTGTACATTGTCCCCAATGTACACATGCAAGCTCACTCATAATGTATATTAATCAAGAACAAATGTGGGAGAAGCAATTAAAACAATACTCCCCTGACTCCTAGTGTTGCATTTGATGGAGCTAAATACTTGGGATTGATGTTCCAACGGGTTGTGAAGCACACACGGCCAAGTGCCGAAGCACCTTGGCCGTGTCCATGACAAAGTCTCAATTCCCATGTTGACAAGACCATCTGGATGCATACACGAGGGGGTTCAGTGAAGCTCAATAAAAATAAAAACAACTTGAGTATATAAAAGATAAAGCAATGAACACAACTCGAGACACAAAATGAAATTAAACTAAGAAGGAAAGTCCTTTCTGAGTATACAAGTCCAAAATGAAATGCATAAGTAAAGTAATGAAAATAAAGACAAGTGCCAATGTCATCTTTCAGGATGACAAGTTTTGGGAACCTAGGTTTGAGACTCTGGAGGAGAAAATACCATCAGACAGCAAGCACATTCATATGGAAAAGACCTCCTTATGACTGGGTCAAACTAAATTTTGACGGAGCATGTTTGACAAGGTCCCCTTGCGTATATCCCGCAAGTGCACGGGTTTGTCGAAGTAATAATCCTGGATGAGCGGGTATCGAATCCACAGGGAGTAGAGAATAAAAACACTTAATCCGCTTCTTAGCTATGTGAAAGATCAGTAGTGATAAGTGTGACAATGATTCAATTCTCAAAAGTAAAAACAACGAGTAAGAAAGCACGAGTAAAGGAGGAGGTAAGGCGATCGATAAAGATGGGGTACTCTGATAATGCCCCGCCTAGGACAATCGTTTCAAGTGCAAGAACCCTCTTTTATGCTTCCTAATCGATGCAATGGTGAGTCGTGGAATCCTTAAATACATAGTCCCAAACCTAAGGTCAACGATGCAATGGTGAGTCGTGGAAATCCTTAGATAACCTCTCAACGTCGCACTCGAATAGAGTTGCAATGAGCTCTAGGGATTCCAAGTGATAAATCTCTTCCTAATTATAGACCTAACCCTTTGGTCCAGGTGGAAGGTCCCTAACCACAATTAAGCCCTAGATACTAAGATCACCTCAATGCTTCACTCCGTTGCACGCGCAACTAAGCCCAGCGGAGGGTCATCCCTTAGACCATTCACTCTATTATGGCCGCAAAGAACTCGAGGAATGGAGGTAGAATCTATCACGTCGGAGGGAAAAGGGGGCGCTCTTGTACCTCTCGACTCACCCTCTCAACCCTCTCCAATCTAGCTTTGTCTAACGCTCGTGGTGTATCACTAACTCACAAGGTTACCAACAAGAACTCTCAACCCTAGTGTCACTCTAGGGAAATGTTCATACAATCAAGCATTCAAGGTTGGAACTCACAACAAACATCAATTAATTGAAAGCATAATAAAGAGATTCAATGAAACAAATACATCCTAGGGTTCACAAATACCGAAGTACCCCCTAGGGGTTTAGTTCTCCATGGAGCTAAGTACAATCAAAGAAATAGAATGTAAAAGCAATGAATCCATGGAGAAACCCCCTCGATAGTCATGTCGATGGTCTTGTCGAAAGTCCTCTACTCATTGTCCAAGGATTCCCTCATCCAGTATAGGATACGCCTCGACGAAAGCTCCCCTACCAACCTTCTTCCTAAGGAATGACGATGTCGGAGCTGTAGAACCTCTCCAAAACCTTAGCCAATACCTCTTAAAACCCTAGCGGAAACCCTCTCTCAAGTTGGGAAAAAGATGGAGAAAAGAAAGCTGAAATCGGGGTTGAATCGGCTTTAAATAGGGCTGGAATCGGGCGACCAATACGGGCCTGTGGATTTTGCACACGCCCATGTGGAATTTCCACACGGGCGTGTATAATTTCCACAGACCCGTGTGGATTCTCTGAATTCCTGTTTTCTCGCCCGACTGTGAACAGGAACTACTACAGTGATTGCTACAGTACCTGCTACGGTACTTTGCCAAAAATACTCCCAAATCCACTTTTCGTCGAGGTAATATATACGGGCACACGTTTATGCCGTGGATCGCTTTGCTTCTTCAATGATGGATAAGTTGATGGATATCTTGTTCTATGTGCATAAGTCGGAATGCTTGAGTGTGACTGCCCTTGTGCCCCTCCAAATGGTTGTGCTAACTCAAATACGGGGGAGGTTGGCACACACTCTAGCATCTCGCACCCGACTCATATCTTCGTGTTTGAACTTTAGCAAGATTTCCTCCAAAATCGGTGCATTGTGATCCACATTGGCTTCTTTCCTTCATAATTGGTTTCACAACCCAACCTCGCATAAAAAGTAACATAAAAAAACACATATTAGTGTAAAAACCCGAGAAAAGTAATGCTCAACATAAGGAAAGAACGCTTCACATTCATATCGCAAAAGCACTTATCAATGTTCACGGAAGACGAAACATGAAGCCATTGGGGAGGGGTCTTTCGGGACCACCATGGCCAATTCTTGTTGGCTTACTCTGAGCCTGTCGGAATATATATTAACAAGTTCTGTTGCGGAGTTGCTGGTTGCGAAGCTTGGAATTGAGATAGCATTGAATGAAAATTGGATTGCGTTGTGTGTAGAAGGAGATGGCAAGACTGTTATTGACCATCTTTCACACAAATGTGTGATTAAGTCTAGGATAGACGCAATGTATGCCATGCAAATTGACCATCTTGTCAAACGTCTCGTAAAGCTTAAACCAGATCATGTCTTTGTGGATGACAATATGGTAGCAGATAAGCTAGCTCAAATGGCTTACCGTTACAACAGGCCTATGGTCTGGAAGCATGAGATTCAAGTGGACATCTGGAGTCCCCTGGCTGCTGATTAAAAGGCATCCAATACGGGCTTGTTGACACCGGGCACTCAAAGTTGTACAAATTAATTGATGTTCTTAAATTATCCAAAATGGATGTATAAGTTGTACAAAATGAAGTGTTTATCAATAGATTCTAAACCAAAATGAAATGTTCTTAAATTGTCCAAAATGAAGTGCTCTTAAATTATTTTAGCTATTATTATTTTTAATTATTATAATTAAATATATTAATTAACTATGTTATTATTATTTAAATATTTAACTATAATAAATTAAAGTAAATAATTACATTCTAACTATTTTCTTTATTTATGAATTTCTAATTCCTATTTTTATTAGGAACTTATTAATTCTATTTCAAATTAAAGTAAAACAAAAAAAAGGAGAATAATAATAAGAATAATAATAATAATAATAATAATAATAATAATGATGATGATGATGATGATGATGATGACGATGATGATGATAATAATAATATTTTGAATTGCAATTTTGAAAATAAAATCTTCTAAAATACGAGGAGTTAGCAATACGGTGGAATAGGGAAAATTGGGAAAAAAAATAAGTGAAAAAAAAGAAACACAAAAAGTTTTGAGAAGAAGAACAAAGGGAGGGAGAGCAAAAGGAGGAGACAGAAGAATGACGATAAGGGTTTTTGCTATATGCCATGAATTTTTAGTATTTTTCTTGGAGTAATTTAGCATAGAATGAAATAGACTTATACATGAAATTAGTAGGGAACAATGCAAAAAAAATATATAGGGAATTTATTTACAAAAAGAAGGAGGGTGTTGGAAAATATGAGAATGTCAATAATTTGTGTTAGCATGCACAAAAAAAAAAGAAGTTAAGCGGTTTAATTGCAAAAAAAAAAAGAAAAATATATGAAAAATATATAAATTTGGGTTATATTGCAAAAAATGAAAATATGAAAAAAATAAATAAAGAATTTTGGGTTTTATTGCAAATTTTAAGAAAAAATGTGAAAAGTGAGAATTTTAGGACTTTGTTTGCATTAAAAAATGACTTTGCAAGGGTCCTGATGCAAAAAAAAAGAGAAAAAAGTGATTTTAGTGAAAGTTGAGGGTATTATTGTAAATTTGTAGAAAACTATATATATATACAATTTTTTTGCAATCAGATTCTGCATGAGGTTAGGAATGTAGATGTTTCCTTTCTGTTTTGATCTGCGCATATGGTTGGGCATATTTTGTCTAGAGCAACTTATTCTATTCCAGGTCGATGGGAATTGGACTCCGCTCCCGAGTGTTTATTTGATGTAATCTTGTCTGATTTAAGTTAACCTTATCGTGTTTTTTCAATATATATATATATATATCATTTTTTTAATCGAAAGATTTAATTCCATTTCAAAAATTAATTCGATTTTAAAATTTTAAGCACATTAGCGTTTAAAAAACTTAGAGTTAGTAAAAATAAGATCTAAACTAACATAACATTTGAAAACATTTATATTTATTTGTCAACTTTATGTCGAGGGTATATGTGTAATTGGCGGGTTCGGTAGAAGAGCGTGTATATAAACTTAAGCCTGTAAAAGCGGTTAGATCGTTTCCATATATAAAATGACAGTTCTTGGTTTGTTAGAAGAGCCCTATATAAACTTGAGCAAGCAATAAAAAATTCAGCGCGTATACAAAAACGGATATCTGAGGCACCTTTTTCTTTCCAATAATCTGAGGGTTTTGGATTTCTCTATCCAACAATTGCTACGATTTCGTAGGAGAAAAGAGAAAGGTTTGTCATACAAGTAGATCGTTAGGGAAATTGCATGCTTCATCATTCTTAATATATATCTTGTGCTTGTTTTACACTTTTTTCGTACTTCTTGTTTACTTTATCTTGATGATAGTTTTGGTTTTCTCGTTGGTACTTTGCATTTCCTGTTAATATATATCTTGCGTTGGTTTTACTCTTTTTTTTTTTTACTTCTTGTTTCCTCTATCTTGATACTCTTTTTGTTCTCGTTGGTATTTTGCATGTCCTCACATATCTTGAAATTGACAGTTCTTCGTTCATTAGAAGAGCAGCTATATGAACCTGAGCAAGCTATACAAAACTCAATGTGTAGACAAAAGTTGGTATCCGATGTTCCCTTTTTCTTCCAATAATCTACGGGTTTTGGATTTCTCTATCCAATAATTGCTGTGATTTCGTAGGAGAAGATAGAAAGGTTTTTCCTACAACTAGAACGTTACGGAAACTGCATGCGTCATCATTCTTAATATATCTTGTGCTTGTTTTACTCTCTTCTTGTACTTCTTGTTACCTTTATCTTCATGATAGTTTTTGTCTTTTCGTTGGTACTTTACATTTCCTCTCTCTTGAATTCTTGAATTCATTTAATGTCTTCACAAAAATTTCAAGATGACAGTTTTTGGGAACTTAGCTTTGAGACTCTGGAGAAGAAAATACCATCAGACAGCAAGCGCATTCATATGGAAAAGACCTCCTCATGACTGGGTCACACTAAATTTTGACGGAGCATGTTCACGGAAGACGAAGCATGCAGCCATTGGTGGGGTCTTTCGGGACCACCATGGCCAATTCTTGCTGGCTTACTCTGTGTGGACCCTACCCTTTGATTAGAACTTGCTTAAGTTGCTAAACTAGCTTACCTTTCCCTTAATCCATTTTTGTTTTGGCTTCTTGCTTTGAAAAGCTTGCAAGGTGAGGAAAATATGGAGGGATTCCCGGATTTAGTCCCATCCTTGTCAGCTGGCCATGTTTCCTCATCCCTTTGCCTCATCTCTACCCCTTCTTTGCTTCCTTCCACCTTTAGCCTTATTCTCCTCTCCATTGAAGCCTCAAAAGTGAAGAACCTTACCGGACCACTATAGCGGCGACGATCAAACCGGGGAGAAGCTCTTCCACTCACCAACAACCTAGAGGTATTTGTTGAAGGTTGTTCACATTGTCCGGAAGATAACTTCTCTTTCATGCAAGATGGTTGTTAGCTTGTTGCTTGGGTTTGCATGAGGTTGTTGTTTGTTTGTTTTTTTCTTTGTGCTTACACTTGCATGAAAACTCTCTCTTCATGCATGTTTTGAAGTTCTTAGTGAGTGATCTATGCTCTCATGTGTCTATGGTTGCCTTTGATGATGATGTTTGCATGAAGAGCTTCACCATTTTGATTTATGTTTGGCTTATCCTTGCATGGAGATATAGAGTTATTGTTGCATGCATGAAACCACCTCCATGTGTGTATATATATATCTATATTTGAAACCACTCATACATGTGCAAGAAACCATGTTCTTATTTGCATAAAAACTTATGTTTACACCCTTAAATGTTAGCTTGCATGATCCATGCCTTGGTGTATGAGTTTTTCATGCATACACCTACCCTTATATACATATATATATATATATATATATATATATATATATTATATTTATTTACTTTGTGTGTTTTACAATTGTGTTTAAGTGGCATGCATCTTGGTTGTGTTAATATGAGATATATATGTATTGGCATATCAAACCACTATGTTGGTAGAGCATGAGTTGTGTTCTTTTGTTTATAGAAATTAATGTTTGGTTGCTTCCTTTGAATCCTTGAGTTCTAAGTTGTGTTTAGAAAGACCACGCTTTGTAGTAGAGTGTTGGTATTTTAGACTAGCTTATCTTTAACCTTTGTGCTTGAACTCTTCTAAGTATTCATATATATTTGGTTGGCTTTTCCTTGGATTTTAGGACCACCTTGAGCATCATCTTGGATTTCTTTTGAATTAGAGGATCACCAAGTAAGTAATCCCTTCAACTCTTGTGTTTAAAAAATTTGTGTTTTTGTTTATTTCTCATGTAAAATTCTGAAAATTTATTGCAATTATTCTTTGAAATTTTTTGTGGGAATGCCATTTTATTCTTGACTTATGTTTATAGATGAAGAGAAGTTTCTATACTTAGTTGGAACCATAGTGTTATTACTTGCCAAAACTTATATAGGTTATTTCCCTTGTTACTTCCAATTATTTGACAAAGTAATTATTCTTTTTCTTCAATTGATGAGATACATTAGACCTTTTATTTTTACAAATTTTAGTATTGTATTGTATTATCAATTATGCATTTCATCCTTGAGATTGGCTAATTCATTATTTATTGGTTTCACTATTATTTATACTTGGGGTATTTTATTTTATTGGTAATTCATTTATTATCTTGAATTTTGTAAAAATATTTGTGAAATATGGTGATTATTTCTTCAATGTGGAAACCAGGCTAAGGCTTGGAAAAATAAGTATAATTTTTACTTTTGTTTATTTATTTATTTATTTGCTAATTTTATTAGTTGGATTTTTTTTAAAATACTTGTGAATATTATGTATTTTTGGCTTGGAAATGTGTCTGAAATTTTTGGCCTCCAAATGAACAATATGCAACCCTGTCAGTGGAGGGTTAAACCATGACCTTGTTGACAAGTAATTTTGAGAAAATGAGATTGCAGTTTCACACCGTGTCCGTTCGGTAAATAAATTATTTCTGTTATTTTGGCTCGGGTCTATCACCGAGGATAAACAAATGACCTTTGGCACTTATAGTGAATTTGGAGACATACTCTAGATTTTGTTATCTACGTTTCATCCTTTGGTTTTGATGATACTTATTGGTGCTATTGATTTTTGTACAATTTTGACAAATAAACTTTTTGTTTTTAGTTTGTTTTGGATTACTTACTGGGCTAGTAAGCTCATGGATTTACTGTAAATCCTTTTTAGATGAGGAGTAGTAGACCCACGGATCTTAGAAGGCTTCTAGTAGATGTCTTCTTTGGAATTGTGTTTTAAGTCTTATGGCTTATGGCTTTGTATCGGTTGTATTATTGTTTAAGAACCTCCTTGTAGGTCATGTTGTATTTCATTTGCCTTGTATTTGAGTTTAGTTGTAACCTTAAGTTGTACTCTTATTTGGTATTTTATCAAGTTATTTTCTACTCCTAGCCTATGTTTAGGTTTTGAGGCCTTGCAGGTTCACTGGGCCCCACCCCATGGGTTTGCGCCTGTTTGTCAGCGCACCAGGTTCGAGGCGTGACACTCTAAGCCTGTCGGAATATATATTAACAAGTTCTGTTGCGGAGTTGCTGGCTGCGAAGCTTGGAATCGAGATAGCAAGACTGTTATTGACCATCTTTCACACAAATGTGTGATTAAGTCTAGGATAGACGCAATGTATGCCATGCAAATTGACCAGCTTGTCAAGCGTCTCATAAAGCTTAAACCTGATCACGTCTTTAGGGATGACAATATGGTAGCAGATAAGCTAGCTCAAATGGCTTACCGTTACAACAGGCCTATGGTTTGGAAGCATGAGATTCCATTGGACATCTGGAGTCCCCTGGCTGCAGATTACAAGGCATCCAATACGGGCTTGTTGACACCGGGCACTCAAAGTTGTACAAATTAATTGATGTTCTTAAATTGTCCAAAATGGATGTATAAGTTGTACATAATGAAGTGTTAATCAATAGATTCTAAACCAAAATGAAATGTTCTTAAATTGTCCAAAATGAAGTGTTCTTAAATTATTTTAGCTATTATTATTTTTAATTTTTATAATTAAATATATTAATTAACGATGTTATTATTATTTAAATATTTAACTATAATAAATTAAAGTAAATAATTACATTCTAACTATTTTGTTTATTTAGGAATTTCTAAATCCTAGTTTTATTAGGAACTTATTAATTCTATTTCAAATTAAAGTAAAACAAAAAAAAGGACAATAATAATAATAATAATAATAATAATAATAATAATAATAATGATGATGATGATGATGATGATGATGATGATAATATTTTTGAATTGCAATTTTGAAAATAAAATCTTCTAAAATAAAGGGAGTTAGCAATACGGTGGAATAGGAAAAATGGGGAGAAAAAATAAGGGGAAAAAAAAAGACAAAAAGTTTTGAGAAGAAGAACAAAGGGAGGGAGAGCAAGAGGAGGAGACAGAAGAATGACAATATGGGTTTTTGCTATATGCCATGAATTTTTAGTATTTTTATTGGAGTAATTTAGCATAGAATGAAACAGACTTATTCATGAAATTAGTAGGGAACAATTCAAAAAACATTATCTAGGGAATTTATTTGCAAAAAAAAGGAGGGTGTTGGTAAATACGAGAATGTCAATAATTTGTGTTATCATGCACAAAAAAATAAGTTAAGGTGTTTAATTGCAAAAATAAAAGAAAAATATATGAAAAATATATAAATTTGGGTTATATTGCAAAAAATGTAAATATGAAAAAAAAAATAAAGAATTTTGGGTTTTATTGCAAATTTTAAGAAAAATGTGAAAAGTGAGAATTTTAGGACTTTGTTTGCATTAAAAAATGACTTTGTAAGAGTCCTAGTGCAAAAAAAAAAGAGAAAAATGTCATTTTAGTGAAAGTTGAGGGTAATATTGTAAATTTGTAGAAAACTATATATATATATATAATTTTTTTGCAATCAGATTCTGCATGAGGTTAGGAAGTCGATGTTTCCTTTGTGTTTTGATCTGCGAATATGATTGCGCATATTTTGTCTAGAGCAACTTATTTTATGCCAGGTCGATGGGAATGGGACTAAGCTCCCGAGTGTTTATTTGATGTAATCGTGTATGATTTAAGTTAATCTTATCAGGTTTTTTTCAATATATATATATAATTTTTTTAATCGAAAGATTTAATTCCATTTCAAAAATTAATTGGATTTTAAAATTTTAAGCACATTAGCGTTTAAAAAACTTAGAGTTAGTAAAAATAAGATCTAAACTAACATAACATTTGAAAACATTTATATTTATTTGGCAACTTTATGTCGAGGGTATATGTGTAATTGGCGGGTTCAGTAGAAGAGCGTGTATATAAACTTAAGCCTGTAAAAGCGATTAGACCGTTTCCATATCTAAAAATTGACAGTTCTTGGTTTGTTAGAAGAGCCCCTATATAAACTTGACCAAGCAATACAAAATTCATCACGTATACAAAAACGGATATCTGGGGCTCCTTTTTCTTTCGAATAATCTAAGGGTTTTGGATTTCTTTATCCAACAATTGCTACGATTTCGTAGGAGAAGAGAGAGGTTTGTCATACAACTAGATCGTTACGGAAATTGCATGCTTCATAATTCTTAATATATATCTTGTGCTTGTTTAACACTCTTTTCGTACTTCTTGTTAACTTTATCTTGATGATAATTTTAGCTTTCTCGTTGGTACTTTGCATTTCCTGTTAATATATATCTTGCGCTGGTTTTACTCTTTTTTTACTTCTTGTTTCCTCCATCTTGATACTCTTTTTTTTCTCGTTGGTATTTTGCATGTCCTCACATATCTTGAAATTGACAGTTCTTCGTTCATTAGAAGAGCAGCTATATGAACCTGAGCAAGCTATACAAAACTCAATGTGTATACAAAAGCTGGTATCCGGTGGTCCTTTTTACTTCCAATAATCTACGTTTTTGGATTTGTCTATCGAACAATTGCTGTGATTTCATAGGAGAAGAGAGAAAGGTTTTTCCTACAACTAGAATGTTACGGAAACTGCATGCTTCATCGTTCTTAATATATATCTTGTGCTTGTTTTACTCTCTTCTTGTACTTCTTGTTACCTTTATCTTCGTGATAGTTTTTGTCTTTCCGTTGGTACTTTACATTTCCTCTCTCTTGAATTCTTGAATTCATTTAATGTCTTCACAAAAATTTCAGGATGACAAGTTTTTGGGAACTTAGCTTTGAGACTCTGGAGGTGAAAATACCATCAGACAGCAAGCGCATTCATATGGAAAAGACCTCCTCATGACTGGGTCAAACTAAATTTTGACGGAGCATGTTCACGGAAGACGAAGCATGCAGCCATTGGTGGGGTGTTTCAGGACCACCATGGCCAATTCTTGTTGGCTTACTCTTACCATGTCGGAATATATATTAACAACTTCTGTTGCGGAGTTGCTGGCTGCGAAGCTTGGAATTGAGATAGCATTGAATGAAATTGGCTTGCGTTTTGTGTAGAAGGAGATGGCAAGACTGTTATTGACCATCTTTCACACAAATGTGTGATTAAGTCTAGTATAGACGCAATGTATGCCATGCAAATTGACCAGCTTGTCAAGCGTCTCGTAAAGCTTAAACCTGATCACGTCTTTAGGGATGACAATATGGTAGCAGATAAGCTAGCTCAAATGGCTTACCGTTACAACAGGCCTATGGTTTGGAAGCATGAGATTCCAGTGGACATCTGGAGTCCCCTGGCTGCTGATTACAAGGCATCCAAATACGGGCTTGTTGACACCGGGCACTCAAAGTTGTACAAATTAATTGATGTTCTTAAATTGTCCAAAATGGATGTATAAGTTGTACAAAATGAAGTGTTAATCAATAGATTCTAAACCAAAATGAAATGTTCTTAAATTATCCAAAATGAAGTGTTCTTAAATTATTTTAGCAATTATTATTTTTAATTATTATAATTAAATATATTAATTAACTATGTTATTATTATTTAAATATTTAACTATGATAAATTAAAGTAAATAATTACATTCTAACTATTTTGATTATTTAGGAATTTCTAAATCCTAGTTTTATTAGGAACTTATTAATTCTATTTCAAATTAAATTTAAAACAAAAAGGAGAATAATAATAATAATAATAATAATAATAATAATAATAATAATAATAATAATAATAATAATGATGATGATGATGATGATGGTGATGATGATAATAATATTTTGAATTGCAATTTTGAATATAAAATCTTCTAAAATACGGGGAGTTCGCAATACGGTGGAATAGGAAAAATGGGGAGAAAAAATAAGGGAAAAAAAAAAAGAAAGACAAAAAGTTTTGAGAAGAAGAACAAAGGGAGGGAGAGCAAGAGGAGGAGACATTAGAATGACGATATGGGTTTTTGCTATATGCCATGAATTTTTAGCATTTTTATTGGAGTAATTTAGCATAGAATGAAATAGACTTTTACATGAAATTAGTAGGGAACAATGCAAAAAAAATTATCTATGGAATTTATGTGCAAAAAAAGGAGGGTGTTGGAAAATACGAGAATGTCAATAATTTGGGTTAGCATGCACAAAAAAAAGAAGTTAAGGGGTTTAATTGCAAAAAAAAATATGAAAAATATATAAATTTCGGTTATATTGCAAAAAATGAAAATATGAAAAAAAAATATAGAATTTTGGGTTTTATTGCAAATTTTAAGAAAAATGTGAAAAGTGAGAATTTTAGGACTTTGTTTGCATTAAAAAATGACTTTGTAAGGGTCCAGATGCAAAAAAAGTGAAAAATATGATTTTAGTGAAAGTTGAGGGTATTATTGTAAATTTGTAGAAAAATATATATACAGTTTTTTTGCATTCAGATTCTGCATGAGATTAGGAATGTACATGTTTCCTTTGTGTTTTGATCTGCGAATATGGTTGCGCATAGTTTGTCTAGAACAACTTATTTTGTGCCAGGTCATTGGGAATGGGACTTCGCTTCCGAGTGTTTATTTGATGTAATCTTGTCTGATTTAAGTTAATCTTATCATGTTTTTTTCAGAAAAATATATATATATATATAATTTTTTTAATCGAAAGATCCAATTCCATTTCAAAAATTAATTGGATTTTAATATTTTAAGCACATTAACGTTTAAAAAACTTAGAGTTAGTAAAAATAAAATCTAAACTAACATAACATTTGAAAACATTTATATTTATTTGGCAACTTTACGTCGAGGGTATATGTGTAATTGGCGGGTTCAGTAGAAGAGGCAGTATATAAACTTAAGCCGGTAAAAGCGGTTAGATCGGTTCCATATCTAAAAATTGACAGTTCTTATTTTGTTAGAAAAGCCCCTATATAAACTTGAGCAAGCAATACAAAAATTCAGCTCGTATACAAAACCGGATATCTGGGGCTCCTTTTTCTTTCATATAATTTAAGGGTTTTGGATTTCTCTATCCAACAATTGCTACGATTTCGTAGGAGAAGAGAGAGAGGTTTGTCATACGACTAGATCGTTAGGGAAATTGCATGCTTCATCATTCTTAATATATATCTTGTGCTTGTTTTACATTCTTTTGGTACTTCTTGTTAACTTTATCTTGATGATAGTTTTGGTTTTCTCGTTGGTACTTTGCATTTCCTGTTAATATATAACTTGCGCTGGTTTTAGTCTTTTTTTACACTTCTTGTTTCCTCTATCTTGATACTCTTTGTGTACTCGTTGGTATTTTGCATATCCTCACATATCTTGAAATTGACAGTTCTTCGTTCATTAGAAGAGCAGCTATATGAATCTGAGCAAGCTATACAAAACTCAATGTGTATACAAAAGCTGGTATCCGGTGGTCCTTTTTTCTTCCAATAATCTACGTTTTTGGATTTCTCTATCAAACAATTGCTGTGATGTCGTAGGAGAAGAGAGAAAGTTTTTTCCTACAACTAGAATGTTACGGAAACTGCATGCTTCATCGTTCTTAATATATATCTTGTGCTTGTTTTACTCTCTTCTTGTACTTCTTGTTACCTTTATCTTCGTGATAGTTTTTGTCTTTCCGTTGCTACTTTACATTTCCTCTCTCTTGAATTCTTGAATTCATTTAATGTCTTCACAAAAATTTCAGGATGACAAGTTTTTGGGAACTTAGCTTTGAGACTCTGGAGGAGAAAATACCATCAGACAGCAAGCGCATTCATATGGAAAAGACCACTTAAACCAGATCACGTCTTTAGGGATGACAATATGGTAGCAGATAAGCTAGCTCAAATGGCTTACCGTTACAACAGGCCTATGGTTTGGAAGCATGAGATTCCAGTGGACATCTGGAGTCCCTTGGCTGCTGATTACAAGGCATCCAAATACGGGCTTGTTTACACCGGGCACTCAAAGTTGTACAAATTAATTGATGTTCTTAAATTGTCCAAAATGGATGTATAAGTTGTACAAAATGAAGTGTTAATCAATAGATTCTAAACCAAAATGAAATGTTCTTAAATTGTCCAAAATGAAGTGTTCTTACATTTTTTTAGCTATTATTATTTTTAATTATTATAATTAAATATATTAATTAACTATGTTATTATTATTTAAATATTTATTTATAATAAATTAAAGTAAATAATTACATTCTAACTATTTTGTTTATTTAGGAATTTCTAATTCCTAGTTTTATTAGGAGTTAATTAATTATATTTCAAATTTGTGCGGGCAACCTTGGTGCCCATAAGAACTGAAATGAGAAGCATTGCAGACTCAAGGGAGTCCGCAAGTCCATCCAGAGAGGACTTGCAAGCCCCTTTGGCCCAAGGGAGCCGTAAGGGCCCCCCCGATGCTAGGGCATAAACACCCGTTTTTTGTGACTTTTCTTTCCCCTTTTTCATATCTTCTTCCTTCCTCTTCTCCTTTTTGGATCTCCTTCTCCCTTCCTCAATCTGCTCATTTCTTGCAATTAATTTGAGTTAGAAGCTTGAAGATCTCTTTCTTACTACTCTTTTGTGAAGGTTCTTCCTTAGGTTTTGAGAAGCTTTGAGGTAAGGTTCTTCTTTTTTTCCTTCCCTCTCTTTAGTTGAGTTAGAATGGTGGATATTCTTGGTATTGGTTTGAAATTGGAGTCTAGAAGAAGTGTTTGGTTGTATTTTCTTCAATTTTGTTGAAGATTAGGGAAGATCTCTTCATCTTAAAGCTAGGGGTTACTATAGCACCAAACCTAGGGTGGCGGGCTTAGTAAACCCAAGATGCTTGTTTTCCATCTTATGGAGTTTCCTCATCCTTGTTCCTAGTGATCCCGGCTTTAATTTGTTGTTTTATTACTACTTCTTAGATGGGCTCTCCGCCGACTTTCAGATTCCCATTGCCCCAGAAGATCAAGAGAAGACCACCTGCACTTGTCCATATGGCATGTTTGCCTATTGGTGTATGCCCTTTGGACTATGCAATGCACCCTCACTTTTCAACGGTGTATAATGGCTATATTTGAAGGCATGCTCGAAGATATTATGGAGATGTTTATAGATGACTTAGTCTTTGGCGACTCATTCAATTTGTGCTTCAAAAATTTAGAACAAGTTCTAACCCTGTGTGAGCCCAATTTGGTTCTCAATTGGGAAAAGTGTCACTTTATGGTCAAGAAAGGTGATTGGTGTATCACAAGCACATGGGGTCGTCAAGTAATACCTCTCGTGTGAACACAAGAGGGTCATATCCCCAAGGGCCCGAGAAGCTACCCTTACTTCCTTATTGCAATGTTGTTTAACCTACAACTCCGAGTGATAAGGGGAATGCAAGAAAGCTAAACTAATGTAATTAAATGCAATTAGTGAAGGCAAGATACGGGAAGTAATCAGGGTTAAGGAGTGGTCACGGATGAGGATCCTCTTAGGGGCTACTAAAGTGTGAAAGATGTTTGAATTAACATGCAAGTGGCTAGTTGGACCGAGAAAACCCTAGATTAAGCCAACCCGATGGTCACGGCAATTGACCCCTAATCCGATACAAGTAGTGCATATGGAATCTATTCCTTCCAAATCCTCCTATGATTGCAATGCGCTTGATCGCTTCCCCGCAAGTGTACGGGATCGCCAAGTAATACCTCGTGCAAAGACACGAAAATCGTATTCCACGGGGCTAAGGATCTCCTATTACTCCTTCTCGAGCTATTATCTAGCCTAAGATCTTAAGTGATGGATTTACTGTACTAAATACAAATAAAACTAAACACAAGATTTGCTAGCAAATTAGAGAGAACAAGCAATAAGCAAGCAAGAGAATCAATGAAGTGCAAAGGCCTATGGATGTGGATCCCCTTGAGGGGTTATCATGCAACATGGATGATGATTTAAAGATGCAAGGGTAAATTGGACCATGAGATTCCAAGATTAGAACAACCCCAATTTCTCGGCGATTGAACCCTAATCCCATACGAACATAGATAGGAATTTCTTCCAAATCTACATTCCTACGATTGCATTAAGTACAAGGAAATCTCGCTTAGGAATAAACCTACTCTTCTTCGGATTAAACCTACATGGAGGGCTACCAAACACCCAATTTCTCGGCGTGATGATACAAGTATCCCCTTCTAATCCATTCATGACCTAATACATGCGAGCAAGTCACATCTACATGCATCATTCATAAAAGAGCTACGGATTTCTCCTTGGTGTAACACTTAGCATGAAAACAATGGATTAGATCTCAAACATACCCAAGCATAGAATTAACAAGTAATCATCCAAAAATACATAATAAAAAGCCCCCAAGGTTCACCAACACCCGTGGCCTTGGGGGGTCTAGTGTGTCATCATCTCATAACAAAGCATACAATCAAGCAAAAACATGAAACAAAGACATAGTATGACACTCCCTAGATGAAATGGTGAAGGATGAGGCGAGAATATGCCGAATGACGCTTCCCCGCCAAAGGAATGCCGAATGACACTTCCTCTAGCCGCGGTTCTCCTTCCTTCAAGTCGTGATCGATCTCCCCTTTGAATGATGTTGCCTTCTTGCCTTGAGAGCCTTGGACCTTGGGCTTGAATGATCTTCTAGCTTTCTTGCCCTTCTTCTCCTCCCCAAGGTCGCCCAAAATCTCCCAAATGATCTCCCAAAAAGTCGGCCAACAAAAAAAGTCCTTTAATCAGCCCTAAA